>NC_141155.1:10005000-10190000 GCF_053477565.2 Lygodium microphyllum | reverse complement strand
TTGAATATAGAGAGAATTATAGAGAGAGGAATTATAAAATTTAAAAGAAAGAGAAAAGAAAAAAATTAAAGAGAAGAAAAAAGGAAAAAAGAGGAGAGAGAAGGAGAGGAGAGGAGAGAGAGAGAGAGAGAGAGAGAGAGAGGGAGAGAAGAATAAGAAGAAGAAAGAGGAAAAGAGAAAGAGAGATGGGAAAAAAGAGAAAAGAGAAAATTCTTTTTAAAATTTAAATATCTTTTGAGAGAGAGAGGAAGGGAGAAAGAAGGAGAGAGGGGGGAAGAGAGAGAGAGAGAGAGAGAGAGAGAGAGAGAGAGTATATAAAATTTAAAAGAGAGAGGAGAGAAGAAAAAGAAAAAATTTAAAAGGGAGAGAGGGAGAGAAGAAAAAAATGAAAATTAGGAGAAAGGGGAGAAGAAGAAAAAGGGGCGGAGAGAGAGAGAGAGAGAGAGAGAGAGAGGAGGAGGAGGAGGAGAAGAGAGAGAATATAAACATAAAGAGAGAATTATATATAGGGAAAAGATAAAATTTACATACTTTAAGAGAGACTAGGCCCGGGGAAAAGAAAGTGAAGAAAGAAGAAGAAGAAGAAGAAGAAGAAGAAGAGAAAGAAAATGTAGAGAGAATTATAGAGAGAGAAAAGTTAAAAGTTAAAAAGAGAGAGAATAAAAAATAGAGAAAGAGAAGGAAAAGAGAGGAGAGAGAGAGAGAGAGAAGAAAAGTGCAAAGAGAAGAAAAGGAGAGAGAGAGAGAGAGAAAAGAAAAAATCTAAAAAGAGAATAAGAGAGAGAGAGAGAGAAGAAGAAGAAAAAAAAGGAAAAAAGAGGAGAGGGAGAGAGAAGGAAAAGAGAGAAGAGAGGGGAGAGAATAAAAGGAGAGAGAGAGAGAGAGAGAAGAAAAGCAGGGAGAGAAAAGAGAGAGAGAGAGAGAGAGAGAGAGAGAGAGAGAGAACCAGGAGAAAAGAAAAAATAAACTAAAATAGAAGGCAAAGAGAGAGAGAGAGAGAGAGAGAGAGAAATTTAGACATAGGGAATTTGGGGGAGAGAGAGAGAAAGGAAAAGGAGGAGAGAGAAATATGAGAAATGGATTGTTGAGCGAACTTCACTTGCCGCTTCGAGGCAGCGGCCTCGCGTTCTGTGCGCGCGATTTGGGATTATATTCTATCATATGCATTGCAAGAGTAAAGCAAGTTTTCTTTGCAAGGCAATTGCTTTATTATAAATCAATCTAGCATACACCATTATATGTGGAGTGTGCTTTGTGTGATATTTCTATTATTTTTGTAAGAAAGGGGAAGCAACCATGTGATAGCAAGTGAGGTGCAACATCGCAAACTTCCCAATGATGGCAACAATAAGAAGTGTGATTAGGGGGGGGACTAACCAGATCCAGTCTTTAAATAACTAAATGATATTACCAATTTTTAATGTTTATTTTCACTTTTATAATCAAGGTATCCCACTCAATTCTAACTTTTCATTATATGCAAACGTTGTAAAAACATATCATTACAAACCAAATCACTTAAACATGCTAAATGTGTTAATCATGGAGAGTAATAATTTTCTATGGTGTGTACACACAAGACCCTTTTCACATAATTAAAGGTCTGTTTTTTTCACAACAAAAGATACCTATACTAAAACGCAAAAAGGGTATCCCACTAAATAATTTTGTCTTAAATTTTTTTGTCTAATCTTTGTCAATTTTATTTGTAAACAAAAATAAAAATTTTCACAAAAGGTAAAAATATGTTTTTTATTCTCAAAAGTTTACGTCTAGTTAATTTTTCTTAAAATGCAAAAGGACAAAAGATTAAAATTGTCTTATTTTTTTTCACATTCATAGTACAATCATTGATTTTTCTATGTTCATATATAAATAAATCGTTTCACAATATTCAAAAGGATCTCCTTTTTATTTGCAAGCTTTTTATTTCTTTCTATCATTGAAAAAAGAAAAGATGTAATTCAATAAATCAAATTTAATTATGTTTTTTCACAAATTTTTTGGTCAATATATATAAAACTATCTTAAATTTTTTTAGACAATTTCTAATCAAAGAGTAGAATTGAAAGTAATCAATTTATAATGATTAAATTTTATTTAAAATAACTCAATTACAAAAAACAAGTTTGAAATCCACCACAATAAAGAAATTAACAACTTAGCTCAACATTTTCAAATTGTGTTTTAAATTTGTACTTAGGATTCACACAAATTTTCCAAAGATATGTTCATTCTTAAAATACATTTCAATTAAGAAACTTAGAATTTATTGAAATGTTGATTTCACTTACGTAGTTCACTTATTCAAACATTTCTAGGGTCCCTTGTAACATTCTAGAGAACTTGGTGAATCATGCTTGTTCCACTTTTGATTAATGAAACTTTGTGTTTTTGTGTGCGTGTGAGTGCATATGCCATTAGGTGTGGACATCCAAACACACATGCACAGGACTGCCCCTTGCCCCTCCACGAGAGAGAGAGAGAGAGAGAGAGAGAGAGAGAGAGAGAGAGAGAGAGAGAGAGAGAGAGAAACAAATAGACAATTTCTTAGGAATCCTAGTTTTGGCTAACACACATACAAATGAGAAATTGGAGATGTATAAATCCTCATGTATGTTGTTTCCACTTTGATGTGCATGTATTGTAGATAGCTTTGAAAGGGATGCATGTATGATATGATATTTTTTTCATGGTATGCTACATCTCTCCCTTAACAAATATGTAAACTATGGTTTTTAGTGTATACTTAATAGACATGACCATCAACATGTTTGAGATGACACCTCCAATGACCCTAGAGTGTTGAATCATGCATCGTGCAATGACTAGCAAGATTTTGACAGCTAAGATAGCTCTTCTCAATGACTAGAAACATGTTGACAAGGGATCATTGCAAGAGAAGTGGAGTATTGCACGTCAATCTTGCTTCACTCACAATGAAATATTTCTTGCAAAGTGAGCACTTTGTAGCAATTTTGTGCATGGACTAACAATGCGTACACTTGATAATGCAATAGGACCACTATCTATATTTTAAGAATTACATGGCATGTTGGGATTATGGGTCAATTTGAAGTTTTGAAGCTTTTAAGGCTATTTCTATTTTCTCATTGCATGGAGATGTTTTCTTCATCGAATGTTCTTTAACCCTTTACACCTTTGTCTCTACATAGAATCTTCCAATTTTACATGTTGAAAAGGTCCTAGATCCTTTTCACGTCTCTCTCTCTCTCTCTCTCTCTCTCTCTCTCTCTCTCTCTCTCTCTCTCTCTCTCTCCGAATGATTATCATTAAATAAAATTGGGTGTGCTATGTTAACATGTACCTAATTGAAACAAAAATAACCATCCACATGTTGTACTTTAGGTCTCCAAAAAGATAACAAAAAGGTGGTAGAATCATTAGTGTTGAGAAATGCATTATAAACTAAACACCATGCATGTGGAGATCCACAAACTTAAGGCTATTGGTGGAGTAGAAAGAGGGAATAAGGCATGGCTTAGGCTTTGTTCATGCATCTAGAATACTGCACATTATTTTAACCAAATGATGATGGTCATGAGAGGTGGTAAAATCATTAGTGCTTAGAAATGCACTATAAACTAAACACCATGCATGTGGAGATACACTAACTTAAGCTATTGGTGGAGTAGAAAGAGGGAATAAGGGATAACTTAGGCTTTGTTCGTGCATCTAAGATAGTGCACATTATTTTAACCTAATATTTATGGTCACTAATGTTGAATGTGTCCTTCAATCTACATCTACATGTACATTAAGAGAATCCACCCAAGAGCACTTCTTGACCAATTAATGCACTTACAAAGTGTAAGGTTGGTTTCATCACGCTAGTGAGAAAGACTCCAACAATTTATGTGCTCATAGGAGAAAGGCATGGTTGGTCCACTTGTTAAGACTCGAGGCTTCATAAGCATTGGCCAATGGTTCAAAACCTAACACTTGCATTTCACATTTTTAAAATAAATGTGGAGCCTTTCTTCCTATTTAGGCATGGATGTGACCACCCTCATATGTAGATCTATTTGTCACTAAAAAGACATTGTGGGCTGAATCATACATTAACACATCAACGCAATACCCCTTCATTTTGTGCATGCCTCGTCCATATAGGGCCATGTTTAATCAGCCTAAAGCTGATTACACACTACCCTAAATAGCTAAGGCAATGAGAAATCTATTTGTGCTTTACACACACTCCATGCCCAACATAGACAATAATGAGCCTTGCATAATGGTAAAGTCAAACATCTAGAATTTGATTTGTGAAGGATAAAAACCCATTAGCCAATGTTTTGTTTTTAGCATTTCATTCAATGAGGACCATGCCATTTAGTTAGGCGGAGAAGTGTCACATGCAAATCACAAATCCAATAGATTATTGCTACACTTCTTCTTCTTCTTTTTTGGGGGGAGGGAGGGGTTCATTGCTTAAGGGAAGTATGTAACTAGACTAAGTTTCAGTCTTGACATACTAATAGGTACACAACATTGCTAGAATGCCCACATCTCTTATTGCATCAAGCACAATGGGTAAACATGCACTTCTGAAACATAGGCACTTAAGGACTCTCTTAGTTTACATAAATAAGGATAATGTAGGCCCACAATTTATGGTTGGACTTTTACAAAATCCAATGGGTCACAAAACAAGCAGCTATGTGGGGCTCCTAGTAGTGGCCCCACACTTACTTCCTAGAGGTTTTCAAGGAACTTCCATAGGAAGAGCCACCCCTTAAAAAATTCACACACTATTTGACAAATCCAAGGTCCTTTTTCAGTGCACAATGCCCAAGGCTTTAGTAAACAAATTTGTTCAATCCAATATATCCTTGACATTTTAAATAAGGTTGAAATATAGAGATATATGTATTGAAAGCTTTGCAAAGCATCTCACAAATGTATTCATAGGAACTAATATGTAAAGGTGTTTTGAAAAAATTGGCACACCACACTCTCTTTAGATAACTCTTCAAAAATTGAAGGAACGTTCTTTTTGGTTGTTAGCAGTATGCCATATAAAGTCATTGGATGCTCATGTACTTGTGGGTAAGTCACATTGGCACTTGGTAGTAAAATCTTGAAAATAGAACTCAAGTTGTTTCTTGTCAACTTTCCCCCCTTTTATGTATCATGTCTTCAAGCTATATTGTCTTAGCACACTATTTTGAGTTTGCATATAATGATTGTCATCCATCCAAATGTCATAAGCTATGTCTATCCTATGTGAATGTAACTTGCAACTTACTTTAGATGGGCATGTAGTCACATGTATTATGTTTGTTAACCAGTAAGGCATTTACTATAACTTGTCAAACGACTTGATATTTACTATATACAAGTGGAGATTCTTTCCCCTCTATTGTTGCATAAAAAACAAAGTCACATGTTTCAGATAAGAGATGAGCTATTTGAATCGCATCAATCCTTGTCTCCCAATTTATGACTCTTTATGTGACAATTTTGGTCCTTGATGTACCCCTCATCCCCACGATAGATTAACACATTAGGCCCTTGTCTCAACATGGGGCAACAAGGTCCCTCATGCTACAACTTGTTCCAAATGATACATAGTGTTGTAGGCTTTTATAGGACCTTTCTAGTACGGTATTAGAAACTCCCAATACCTTATTTTTCCCAAAGTATTCCAAGCAAAATATGAAGACTTATGAGTTTTATTTGTTATGATAAGCCCCTTCACATTATAGTAGCTAGTGGCTAGCATGACAATTTGAGTGAATGGTTTGTTAAAAGAAGTGTTTTCTTGTCACCACCGTGGCAAGGCTAGGGTTGAAGTGATAGAGTGTACTTGCATGTAGGTGATCTTGAAGGTGATGAAAGGGTTTGGTTGAATTTTCTCAATTTAAATTGGTTTGTAACTCACATTGAGATGGCCAATTTGATACCTCATACACATGGAGGGGATGTTAAGCATTGTGCCATACAAGCATCAATGGGGGAATGATTATTGCATTGTAACCCCATATCAAGCTAGAATAATAGGCTTCCATTGTATTTCCATCTTCTCAACTTGTCATTAGAGTTTGATAGGAATCGAGGATAGGAAGGAGATGAAAAATATTGAATTCTACAAGAATAACCAAAATACTTGAACATTTGGTCACTATTAAATGGAGGATGGTCATGGACGTTGAGTTTTTTTATGCGAAGCCTTTAATTTGATTATTTTGGGGGCAGAAGCCTAATGGGGGCCCAAGGTTAGCAACCAATAGCACCAAACGATGATGCTTAGAGTCAGGTTGCACACAACTGTAGTGGAGGGAAGGTAACCCCACTCCCCCCACACAAAAACAGTGCTCTGATTGCAAAGGAAAGGGGAGTGGCGTTTCATTACCCCTCCACAATGCCCACATACCCCTGTAGAAAAGGGGAGTGTGAATGTATGGCTACCCTGGTCTACGATTGATGACGATTCCTATGCGGTGCAACTATGCTTTCATTGCACTATTGCAAGCATTGTCAAGGAATGGTGCGACCTGGCCCTTACATGGTGAAGGTGAAAAAGCTAAGGGAGGGAAAAAGAGAATGCTTGTCACATGTGTGCCTGAGCAATGAATAGTGGATAAAATCCAAAATCCACAAAGACTATTTTGCTAACTTTTGGCGTGGGGTGTGCCAACAACACTAACGAGGATAGTATGCCCACCCATTTCTTAATTTTTATGCTCTCTCTCTCTCTCTCTCTCTCTCTCATATCAGGTCCTCCCTCCCTCCCTCCTGCAACCTCTCGATCCTGCGGACTTACAGCAAGATTAGACAACACCCTCTTGAGCTCCAGGCTATGGCGTGATCTTCCTCTCGAGTTTGCTCTTTTGTCATGGCTCGTAATTGAACCCACCGACCAAACGCGCCTCTCCTTTCCTGCTTTCCCCCCATTTGGCTTTTCTTCGATCGCATCGTGCACCGCTTAAACGGCCACCCCCCTGCCGATCGTATCCTCCACCATCATGTCATCCATGGAGACCCTCGCTCCGTCTGCCAAGCTCAGCTCCTGCGAATTCAAATTGCGCTTGCTGTCGGCGCCGCCGCCGCCGTCGTCGTCGTCTTCCTGTTCGTCCTGGCAGGTCCCGTCCATTTCCCGCTTCCTCTCCAAGCCAGGCGATGGCGTGTTATCACGAAACTCCCGGCTGTTTCTCAGGACCAGCTCCCAGACCGAGAGGCATCGCTGCTGCAGCTATCAATTGGGCACAAATTGGCGGAGAAGACCAGGTAGTTTTCCGAGGTTCGCATAGGAGAATCGATTCGCAATTTTTGGTGCTTTGCCATAAAAGAAAACAAAGAAGAATATATCCACAAGTTAACTATATGGTTTTTCATGAGAAACGATCTTTGCTGTCGTGACTTCCTCAGCTGTAAATTTTAGCTGGTCTGCACATAGAACTGGCTCAACTTAGTAAGCTATAAGTGTCCGCAAGGTTCGCTGCACTGTATGTGATAGAGTGGCAAATTCCCATAATCAGGATAATCCCAATCTTTGCAAGTCGTAGATCTTGATAGTTCACCTGATTGTCTTACACCTCGTTGTGTAGTAGTGGGAGAGTGAGGTGAAAATTTGTACCAAAATGGACTTGTGGAAGGATGAAATGCGTTTCATTAAGCCCTGAGCCAGTGTAGGAGTGAGTGCATTCTGTTTTTGCGAACAGCTGTGGCTGGAATTTCAGCCATAGTTGGCTGCCAGAGACTATCAGCTGTTTGAGGAGAAAGGTTCCTTTGAATTTTTTGGCTTACCATTTGTGGAGATCATGTGGATTCCCATGCCTTCGTGGATGGAAAGAAAAGTACATGTGGCTACCATATGCACATGGTGGCTAACATAGTATATGCACACGAGTCATTACTGAAGGATATTATTGATGCATAGGTCCTGTGTAGAGCCTTTGCAGGTGTCCTGTGACATAACAAGCACTTTGCAAGGCAATGCTACGTGTACACTTTATCAGCCCTTACTGTTTAGTGGGTGGCAGCTGTATCATGTTTAAGAGGAGATCACTGTGACGATGGTCTTAGTAGAGAGTATGCTTGCTACCCGGGAGGGTTAAATTACAGTTAAAGTCTCTCTTTCGGACTTCTGTGCACTTTTGTTGGCTTCCATTGAGTGAAAGTATTCTAAGTCCATGTCTTGCAGTTTAAAATTCTGAATTATTTGGAATTTTTTGTCGACAGATTTTGTGAGAGCTTCAGCTCTAGGAGACAATGGGGTGCCTGAGAAGTCGCCGTTGGTGATATGTTTTGGGGAAATGCTGATAGATTTTGTACCAACTGTGTCGGGATTGTCCCTTGCTGAAGCACCAGCTTTCAAAAAAGCCCCTGGTGGCGCGCCTGCAAATGTGGCAGTAGGCATTGCGAGGCTCAATGGACAATCCGCTTTCATTGGCAAAGTTATTACCTTATCACATTCCACTTTCTGACCAAAGTTTAAGCAAGGCTCTCTTTATAGCTCTTGGTTGTTCTCAGCCAATACATGTGCATAATCTTTTTGATGAAATGCTGTTCCCCTTAAACTTGTAGCAGTTACGTGCTGAGCTTGTAGCTTTCTGCAGAGGTCTATCTACTCAAAAGTGCCAAGTTGTCTTGCAGTGTGAGGTGTAATCATGTAAAATTTTGTGTCTAACATCATGACTTGCTTGTACAGGTTGGCGAGGATGAGTTCGGCTATTTGCTAGCTGACATCTTGAAAAAAAATAATGTAGACGCTGAAGGAGTAATCTTTGACAAAGGAGCCCGGACTGCTTTAGCATTTGTAACACTGCGATCAGATGGGGAACGTGAATTTATGTTCTATAGGAACCCCAGTGCAGATATGCTATTGCAAGAGAGTGAGCTAAATGCCAGCCTCATCCAGAAGGTACAATATATCTCGTGTGGTGCTTGCTGGTTGCTCTTCAGTAAATTTTTGAGGAAGTTTCTAGCTAATCTAAATCTCAATCTTGCCTTTGGTTGTTCTCTTGCATTCAGCAATAATTAGTGATTTACTGATTGGAGGCGCTTTTCCAGGCAAAGATATTCCATTATGGGTCCATTAGCCTTATAACGGAGCCATGCAAAAGTGCACATCTGGCTGCAATGAAGATCGCTAGAGAAGCAGGAGCACTTTTGTCATACGATCCCAATCTCAGACTTCCACTTTGGCCATCTGCAGAAGCAGCACGTGAAGGCATTTTGAGCATCTGGAATGAAGCTGACATTATTAAAGTAAGTGGAAATTCATACCATTATGAAGTTGCCGTTTCTTTTGGATTGCTTAATCAAAGTGGTTCATAGTTATGTAACTTGGTTGTTTGGTTCAGATAAGTGAAGAGGAAATAACATTCCTGACCCAAGGTGGAGACCCATATAGTGATGAAGCTGCCAGGTCGCTAATGCATCCAAATCTCAAGCTGCTCTTAGTAACCGAGGGGCAAGATGGATGCAGATACTACACAAAGGTGGGTGGGAATAATGATTAATGTTTAGAAATCACAATAATGTTTTGGCTATATTTTCAGAGATGGGATATTGACTAGCAGTGTGTACATTTTAAGGAATATTTTAGTCTTTGGTCTATGTGGCTTGACATGAGTCCGAGATCTAAAAATGTCATAACTGATGTTTTGGAAAGGGAGTTTTGCACTGGAATTCAAGGAGTTCCATCAATGGTGCTATTTTATGTTACATCAATACTGATTTAAAACTGGATGCAAATTTCAGGAAGTGAATTATAGTTTCTTAAGATTGATTCTTGTCCTCCAAACTGAGTGTGTAACTTCATAAGCAACAAAATTCCATAATTCCTTCAAGTAACTTGGATGCACTTAACTTATAAACGATGTCATCATACCATGTTTCAGTGCCCGTTCTTTATTTATCCTTATCCTTCAAACTGTGAAACCTGTAATTCGTTGCCTGAAGATTTAAACTCTTGCTGATTGTGGGTCTCTAATGTGCAGGATTTCAGTGGAAGGGTGAAGGGAGTGAAAGTAGAGACTATTGACACAACAGGTGCTGGAGATGCTTTTGTTGCTGGAATCCTGAGCCAAATTGTGCAAGATTTCTCATTGATGCAGGTAATGCTTTTGCTTACATATGATCCAAATTGTTGTGTGTGTGTGTCTGATTGCTCTTGGTCTAACATTCAAATATAGATCTGTATTGTCTGTTGGGAATGCTATATCAGTCTCTGGCATTACTTTATGTCTGTTGTTGTTTGTGGCCAATGCTATACTCTCGATTGTTTATAGGCGCACGTTTGCGAGTGAAACTGTATTATTCTCCTTACATTAGTGTCTTGTGTTACCACTGGATCAACGTATCGAGGATGACAGAATCTCCTGATTTCCTCATCTCACTGACATCATGGATGTATCAGATAGGTTGAGATCTTGTTACTGATGCTTTGTGGGGATCCTTTTGCAGGATGAGAAGAGACTTAGAGAGGCTTTACAGTTTGCAAATGCCTGCGGTGCAATTGCCACAACCGAGAGAGGAGCAATTCCAGCTTTGCCAGAGAGGCACGCAGTGCTGAAAGTTGTAAGTCGTGTCCCAGCTTAGCAGTGGAAATCAAGAGCTTGACGTGATACGAGCCAAGGTTGGGTTGACCGGCAATGGAGCACTTGCGAAAATAATACCTGGTTGAGATCCGAGACCACTTCTACTAACGTGCTTTGTCTTTTGTCACCTAAATTTTTTCTTGATTTAATGAGGACCACCGATTTATGCTGTCATTTTATGGACTGCCAGCTTTTATACATTGGTGCTACTGTTTTTCTTGTTGGCGTTTTTTGGGTGGTGGTGGTGGTGGTGGTGGTGGTGGTTACACCATGCTTTTACTTCCTACACCCTTGTGTGGTGTGTGGGTGGGGGTGGGAGTGGGGGTAGGGGTGGGGGTGAATGCATGGTGTAGCTCAGTTGGTGGTTGAATGCATGGTGGTCAACAAGTCCACTTCCTACACCCTTATTGTCACCTAGTAATAGGAACAAAAAGCAAGATTTAAATTTGGGTTTGTGGGTTGATAAAATGAGTGGCTTACCACTAGGATAGCCTCTTGATCATGGGGGAGGAGTTTCTTTTGTTTGAGAGAGAGAGAGAGAGAGAGAGAGAGAGATTAACGTTTGCAAAATGCCTAAATGGCTTATCACACTTGAGCATAGAGTATAGTAGTCAGAGGGATGTACAATTAAAGAGTACAATTGAAGCATGTCTTAGCAAGTGATTCAAATGCAAAGATATTTGACAATGGTAAAAGCTAAGTATTGAAAAATAACTTCCAAAAAGGCATGATGATGGGGCTTTACTCATCCCAATATCTTTCGCATATGATGCCTACATCAACTACTCAAAATAGGGAGGTTGAATCTTGGTGAGTGTTTGAAACTAGCCTTAAAATAATCAAAAGGACAATAGACTTCAATTTGCAAGCTTTGGAGTATTAAAACAAAATGCTCTTGCAGTTGGGCGTATAGAAAGATTGGCCCCAAATGTTGACTTTCCTTGTGGTATTTCTTTATTGTTGTTGAACTGTTGTTTTACTAAGGTACGACTAAATTGAGTTACTTAGATGGGTGCATAAACTTGCATATCAATCACTTTTTATTCACAAAACCTTAATCGCTAACAAACTTCTCAATGTCTAGCATGATGAATGTGATTTCTTGGACTTGCTAAGAGATGTATAATGTTCCTTGATGTACTGCCCTCTTGAAATATGGCAAGTGTCCATTGCAACCAAGTGTGTGTGAAACATGGTAGACATAGTTTGACAATACATATGGCCTAGTGATTCACGCAACATCTACAATTGTTATCACTGAGAGAAGCTACAATTGTATGTCAAAAAATCTCTTTATTAAACAATTCCATAGTGGTACTCAATATGTGGCAAGTACAAATGAATTGTTAAATTGGAGAGTTTTCACCACTCATCATAAACGTCTCGAAGCAAGAAGTATTGCTAGCCATAATACTAAGTATTGTTAAATAATACTTAGTTGAACACTATATAGTAAATACTAGCTATCCATGAAAAGGAGGTGATAAGCAAGAATAGAAATCAAAAATAATTTCAAAGATAAATAAGTTAAGTGAAATTGAATTGTAATGAATTCTAGATAAAGGCAAACTAGGAAAGCAACTCTTTTAAATGTATAATGTATAGAAATATCATAAAATTTATGAATTTATATATAGTACAAATTAGACTTAGTAAGGTTTGATGTTGGATTTAGTTGTAGAGAGAATGTAGCGTTATCAAGACATCGATTAGCTAATTAAAGGCTTTATTGATTAGAAAAGACTAATGTATGTCTAAACGAGTAAGTGTTAAGACTTTAGAGTGATGAGCTAAACATGGGTGACAACGTGGGATTTGAGCAATGCTAGGTAGGGCCAAATGTATGAAAGGAATCATCTATGGAATGCAATAAAGCTAACATATGGAAAGAAGTTTCAATCTAATTTAAAAACAAATAACACATTATTTGACGAGACAAACTAATAAATTTCTTTCTTGAGACAAATACTAGAACAATAAGCATGATAAATGGAAAAGAAAACATTATGCACAAATAATGACATGCTAAACACCAAAATATAACATGAAAATTAATTATTATAAAATTTTGAGCCAATGACACCATTAGTGAGCTATAATTTAATAAAAACTTAAATATATAAGTATATGACATCATTACAATAATCTCAAATTTAGGTTCTAAAGTTACATCTACAAATTACCATTCATAGTAATAACAAATTACCATCTCATAGTAATACTATTGGCCCATCGACTTAGGTCAAATTGTCAATAGGAAGATAAGCTAAGAGTTATTTTCTACCAATAACTTATTACAATACACAAAGTTATCTACATATAATAATCATTACTTTTTCATATATGATATGTGTAGTTAGAGAAGTAGGTTAGGATTTGAAATTTGGCTACGTCAAAGTCAAGTTTGAGAGGCATACTTTGCATATGAGATAAATTTCCTCATGTTAAGAATTAAACAAGAACAAAATTAAAATCATAATTACATAATACAAAATTTTCACAAAAATATTCTAAAGAGTGATAATTAAGTTTGAGGTTAAAGACATCAAAATTAGACCGAAAATATGTTGGGATCTTGTTTTTAAGCGATTGGAAGTGGATGTATTAAAATTACTTCTTAAGAGCTCAAATTTATTAAAAAAAGAAATGAATTGATTATGCTTAGTTGAAGTACTAAAATTTCATGATACAAATGCATATGTCTAAATGTTGATTCCTATAGCATTGAATAACTAAGGAATTCATTGTTTAAAGAACATCGCAAAATGTGAAAAGGAAATGTCAAGATGTTGGAGAGTCATAGAACACAAGGATGACAAAGTGTTTAGAAAACACCATATCCTAAAACGTAAAAACAATGATATAACTAGCTAAAATAGATATAATTATAAGTGGAATTTACAATCCTATATAACAATCGGTGGTATGCAATATAAGCAAGCACACTCAATACTAGGTTCAATAATGGTAATAACACAAATGCCTTATAAAAAAATCTAGGACTAGGAAATATTTTTGTAGTTTAGGTAGTATTTTGCAGTAGCCTACTTTGGATAGCTATAGCTTTGAATTAGGTATAGAAGAAAACTAGAAAGTTTTAGCTAACACAAAATACCATAAAGCATATATTTATGATTGACAGCTACGTCTAAGCATAAGTATATAAAAAATGTACCTAAGGTTGTCTAGGATCTTGATATCTACCTAAAATCACATATTTTGACTTGTCAACTACCTTCGACTAATTGTGAAGTCTTATAATATGTTAAGGATTGGAGAAAAAATCATAATACTTGCAATATGACAAGTGGAGAATATTTTTGGACTAGTTATGGCAACATGTCAGCAATTTTAAACTTCTTTGACGAGTCATGCCCATAGCTACTAAATCACTCAAATAAAATTTTTATTTTATTAAAACTTAAATTATGAAGATTAACCTTTTAAGTTTGTTTTTAAACTCCATCAATAGTATGTTTGAGGATTGAAAAATAGTTACCTTGATGGAAGAGAGGAGATGATGCAAACTAGAGAATCTAAGAGATATATATTAGGTTTTTGGAATTTTCAAACATCTTGAACACAATGATAATCATGTGTATCATGATGATACACCATGTAGACTCCGATCACTCCAAAGTACTTACCTTGTCCTAAGAGATATGGTGATTGAAAACCATTGAGCATAGCCTTGCACTAATATCATTGTTGCAAATACTAAAAGTGGCAAATCTATTGCATATCTTATTAATAATATACAACCCCATAAAACACAATAAAAATTGCATAAGTTAGCTAATTTACATGGAATGAATAGAATTAATAGAATCTAGCCTCCCTCATGACAAGTGCCATGGTTTTCCCTTCACATTTAAATGGAATGATACATTCCATGTATACTTATGCATATATTTTAAGATATTAAAGAGAGAGATATATAAACACTAATTCAATAACCAAATCATATTGTCTTGTATGTTGTTTAGCCAATTCACAAAGAGGCTTTCCCATGTAGGGAAACTTGATGAATCGGACATTAAGATGGAGAAGATGTTATCTAGAAAGGGAGTTCCCATACCTATTGATGTTGAGGAGCATGATAATACAATCATCTTTTTGGTCTATAGCTGAGAGTGCATGAAATCATTTGTAGATGAGTATAACACTCCATTCACGGAAACTTGGTGAATCAGACATTAAGATGGAGAGGATGTTGTCTAGAAAGGGAGTTCCCATACCTGAGGAGCATGATAATACAAGCATCTTTTTGGTATATAGCCGAGAGTGCAAGAAATCATTTGTAGATGAGTATAACACTCCATGAAAAGAGGACAAATGAAGAGTAGGGAAATCTAGAAGGGAATCCCTACCTTCAATATTGCCATGGATTAGAGAACATGTTACAAAGGCACAACCAGAGGGAGATCAAGTGATACAAGAGAATTTTGAGCTGAGTCTTAAATGTGACAAGGAAGCATCTTATATTTTTGCCCCAAGGTTGACCATATACTATTTAAGGTCCTTAATTTTTCTTAACAACTTAAACTTTTTCTATTTTTCTATTTTCACTCCTTTTGTATATACATGCTCTAACTTATTCAAATTTCAAGTTTACACACATAGTAATATGTGGGCCTATGGTCAACATCTTTGAGTATAGAAGATTAATGATCTACAAGTGATTCAAGCTTCTTGTATGGATGGATCCTTTGCTAAATTTTTTAATGTAACTGCTAGGGGGGGATACTAACCTTGTCAATGGATGGATCCTTCTTGTATGGATGGATCCTTGATAAAGAATATTGTTAAGCACTAGGCATACTAACATTGTTAATGATGAGCTTATTATATGGGGGTCTTGCAAAGAATTTATGAGGTCAATCATTGAGTTTTGAAAAAGATAAAATCCTAAAGTAAAAGAAACTATATTACAATGAATTGATTGAGATCTATGGACTAAATTTGGGTCTTTCGCGTAGCTCATTTTAAAGTTTGATTGGTTTTGTCTAAAGTAAAAAGACCCCTTATGTCACAACAATGAGTCAAGAAGTTATAGGTTTTGGTTTATTAACTCTTCTATGGTTGTTGCGAGCAACTGAGGAGTCTTGAATTCAAATTAAAGTCACCCATTCATTGTGAGCAAACCTTCTTTAACGACAATCTAGTTCTTGGTAGCTCATCATGTTAGCAAATTGTGCATGTGAACTCCAGAGAATTATGGATTGCTGATAGCACAATTTTTTCATGATTAGAAGTTGTAGACAAACAAGAGCTTCTCAGTCATGTAGGCAATTTATCCTTGCCATGGTATAGTGGCTAAAAATAATGAAGAGTCTATATTAGATGAGAGTGATAGTGATGGAGAGGATGAAGAGATACAAACAAACCTCAAACAATTCAAACTCAAAGCCCACAATTTACCTATGTGTTAACCCTTGAAAGAGAAGCCAAGTTGCCAAAGCTCGAATTGGAAGCGAATACTCTCATCTTGTGTACTATCCATTCATAAGGAGCAATTTAGAATTTCTATCATGAAATGAATGAACACTATTGTTGTAGACATTTATGTGAGAGATGGGTTCACTCTTGTGCAAATTACAAAATTTATTGATGGTAGAATAGGTAATTTTGTCCAGTCTCGATTGGTTGGGTCTCATGGACCTAAGGATATGCAAAAAGGGCCAACCAAGGAGCCTCAAAAGTGGATAGGGCGCCCAAATTGAGTGAAAACCCTAATTTCAATCCAATATATAAAAATTAGAAGGTGAATGGAAGAGCTTAGTCTAGTGTGTGACAACTTGTGAGTTCAAGCTCTCTTCCTTCTTATTCTTGCTTTCCCATTGAGAGAGAGAGAGAGAGAGAGAGAGAGAGAGAGAGAGAGAGAGAGAGAGAGAGAGAGAGAGAGAACTTCATCATGTCCATCCTCTTCTCCTTTTTCTTCCTTCTCTTCTCACCCTTGCAACAAGCATAATCAAGCTTGGTGGGAGATTCAAGAGCATTTTTGGAGCAAAGGCTTGGAGCACAAAGAGAATACCACAAGGATTGTGAGATGAGCTTTCTTGCTTCAAGTAAGAACTATGACAAGAAGATGACAAGAATTGTGTCTTCTATACTCATAGTTTGTTGAGCTTCTTCTTGCATGGTTGTAATTAAAGGTGAGTCCAATGAATTTGAGTAGGAAAGTAAGCAAATATGTGACTCGAGCTAGTCTACTATAATTGGTCAAACTCTTGACCCAATAAGAGATCTTTTAATCTACCATGTTTGAATGTGTGTAAACCTTGATATTTGTTTCCATTTCCATGACCCAAGCAAAAGTAAATAAGAAAGGTGCTTACTTTCTTGTTGTGCATAAGAAAATGGAAGCTTGTGAATGGAGGCATAGATTCAGGATTGGTGTGTATGCATGCTATGCTTTTTCGAAACATGTATGGTTAGATTAATAAATAAATCAATGTGCTTTGTTGATTTAGTAATTTGGAATAGTTAAGCTTTGGTTTAAGTAAGAGTTGTTAGAAAGAATAAGAGAAAAAGTAGAGGTTTCT
This sequence comes from Lygodium microphyllum, assembly GCF_053477565.2. Classification (NCBI taxonomy): domain Eukaryota; kingdom Viridiplantae; phylum Streptophyta; class Polypodiopsida; order Schizaeales; family Lygodiaceae; genus Lygodium; species Lygodium microphyllum. The sequence continues at coordinate 10,172,887 of NC_141155.1, read as the reverse complement.
TGTTATGTATTGTTTTAAAGGTGATTTTTGTTGCAAATGCATGGATTGTGTGGGCATGAAAGAATAGTCCTTGTAGAGGCAGAGAAGTCCACAATGGATTTGATTTATTTTTACACATTTTCATAGTCTATTTATGGTTGGTCAAAATGGGGGTCTTATTCATTTCAGTTTTCTGCACAAGTGAGAGAGCTCTGATTGGTGATACTCCAACATTCCATTGTATATATCTTCCTTCAGTGTTCAACAACATTCATACTCTTTAGTCTTTATTTTTCTAATGTCTATTTCTTTGTCTCTCTCTTCTCTCCATGTTCACTTCTTTCTTTTAGCCCAATCATACACTTCCACATTCATTGCACTTTGATATATTATCAAAACAATATAGAAGGGCTAAATGATTGTGGGGAGATCTAAGGAGTAGGTTTCATTCCGACACCAAGGCTACATTTTCAATCTTGGAGGGCGAGGAGGCCTACGCATCGACATAATACTGAAGCAAGTAGGGATGCACAGGAAAGTAAGGGAGTTTGTTGTTTTTGTGCAAGTTTTGTTGTTAATGACGGAGAAAAGGTTGAGCACAGGAGATTGGCTACATGCTATTGTCTTCTTCTAAATACATGTGCAATTTCTTATAGCAAGAAGTAGCCTATAGTTGCCCATCATCTACACATGTTGAATATCAAGTGGCTTTTACAAATGCGAAGGTTATTGGAGGAGCTTGACTATTCATAGATAGGAGCTGCTACACTATCAAGTGGGCATGAAAGCTATTGGGCTATATGTGTGTTCAATAGGTTCTCATTTTAAGTGTAGATCAACTGATAATGAAAACTCAAATGAGCATTATAAATAGAGCAGAAAGCTTGTTGTTATAAGGAGGCACCTTCTATGATGCTTCATGATTATCATCCCTCCTTGATACTACTTCTTTCCCTCATCACAATTTAAACCAAGGCAATAAGAGCTATTGTCTTAATCAACTCATAAACTATTCTTCCTTCTCTCATTTCTTCAATACCATGACATGAAGTATTTGAAGATTTGTGGGGGTTTGAGTTCCATACATAATGAAGGATTAAATCTATTGGAAGGTTCAAGAAGAGGAGGCTCTTTTGCAAATTGAGAAGAAGGCTATCAACGTTCCAACATGTTAGCTAATCATAAATCTTTGCTAACCCCTTGCTAGAGCTAGGAGGAATGAAGCAAAGGTGGCTAAATCTTCCAATAATTTACACTACTCAAGAACCCTTTTGCTAAAGCTAGGAAGCATAAATCAAAGGTGGCTTAATCTTCCAATAATTTTCACTACACAAGAAGATGGATTGCTTAAGTTGGAACATGTAAATATAGAAGGTTGCTTGTCTAAGTATTTGATATTGAAGGCAAGGTCTCACTTTAATATCTTGCAAAAGTCTATCCTTGAGCCTTGATGTACCTACCAACTTCAACATTTTATTTACATAGATCCAAGTGCTTGTCATGATTCCCCACGGAGTCTACCTTATAGAACATGTAAGATACCATGTGAGTTCAAAAGAAAGGGTATATTTATTACATTGACTTACAATTTTTTAAAAATAGAAGGGGTTTATAAATGTGCTCAATGTAAATTGAACACATTATGGGTCTTTTTATTTGAAAATTCCCAGAGGCACAATGGGGAGGCAAGGGGGAGGGATGTTTTTGTTTAAGGGCCCCAATTAAAAGCATGGTCTCCTTTACCACCACACTCTATCTTGGTATACAAAGTGTTGGTTTATTTTCAAATCACTAGCATGTTTGCTTGGGATTTCCCTACTTCATAAGGAGCCTATGCCTCTTTCAACATCCACTATTAGCTATTAGTTTGTACCTTTCTTATTCAAACCAAAAGCATATGGTCTGTAAGAAAAAAGCTAATTCTTTCTCTTTGTAAACTCCTCAATAGCAACCCTCAAATAGCATTGTACCTTGCCTCCATGAAAAGACAAAAGAAAAAGCTATGCCTACAAAAGAAATACACCAAAGCATGCATGGGAGATTTTGATGAGATACTATGGTAGTACCACTAGTTACGCCATAAAAATACAACTGAAGCACAAGTTTAATACGATGGACAGGAAAGGATAGTCCATTCAAGACTTTGTGACTGAAATGAATACTATTGCAGATCAGTTAGCTCTTGTAAGAGCTGAGGTAGATGATGAGGATATGGTGGTTGTGACCATGAAGAGTCTAGGGCCCGAATACAAGTCTTTTGATACGTCTTTTGATACGTCAATTTCAGTCAGGGCTGACATGCGTGACTTTAATGAATTGGTATCCTTGCTTATCTATGAAGAAGTGAAATTGGGTTTGACTATGAGCTCAAGTAGCTCTAAGAACAGAGATGTAGCTTTTTACTGTAATCAACAAGGCCGTGGTCTTCGTGGTAGAGGTTCTAGCCATGGTAAGGGAACTACCAGCATGCATCTCAGCATGGACAGAGTCAGCAGGGATTTGCTGGTAGAAATGTCTGGAGAATGCTCTCAAAAGTGAAAGCGTCAACCCCTGGGGGTTCATGTACACATGATGAAATGGACTACCTCTTTGCATTTGTGATCATAAGCATGGCCACAGAGAGCCCCAACGAGCACCACAGGGGATGTCAGCAGCAAACACAAGGTGTCATATCACGAAGCGCCAGGGCTTCCCCATCGTTTTGTAACAAAAAACAAGCCATGAACGTAGGAAGCCCTGGTGCTTTCCTGTGAAGCCGCCGCCCGCCACCTTGACCGCCACTGCTGCGACAACTGCTTCGTAAGGCTTTTGACTTTAATCTTAATCTGGCTTTTAGCTCCATGTCGTCTGGAGTGTGCAGCAGTGGAAAGCCTATATTATACGGATAGACAGTCAGCCATCCTTCCTATCTATCGATAGCGATTCGTAGCTATGAAACGTTGAAGGAGCTAATACTGATGACCTATGAAACATCAAAGTGGCTACTCAATCGCAAAAGCAGATGAGAATGGGTGCTCACGACGATGGATTTGCAGGATCTGATCAGGCCGTGAGCCATGAGAGTGATAAAGTACTGTATCATGATGACGAGAAGGCCAGTCTGCTACGTACTGATAATTCGAGCTGGCCGGAGCTGTAGATGAAGAGATCATGGCTTCTGATGGGTAGGAAGTGAAAGGATGCCTGGTTGTCTGGGCTTCTACTTCTTCTGAGCTGCTTCACTCTGGTGTGCTTGATAGCAATGGTGATGCTCTTCTAGTCGTAGGCTAGTTGCAGCGGCAGAGCGGACCCTTTGTCTTCACTGGCAATGCTACTGAACGTGGTGGAGGGGTTATACTTTAATTAATATATCACAAGAAACTCTAAACCACTTACTATATAGGAGAAAAAAGAGAATTTGCTAGTTAGATTTTCGCATAACTAGAAAGAGTCTAATATAGGAAAAATCAAACTTTATTAGATTGCCAATCTAGAAAAATAGTTTTCAATATAAAAAGATTTTTCTAGTTAACTTACTATATAAAAAGCTTTTTTTGGTTAGCTTACTATATAGGAAGTTTATTATCATAACTATCCATATAGTAACATTATAAAAAAGTTGCTATATAGTAACTTCATAAATAGACACCATCTATATAGTAACTTTATAAAAAAGGTTACCTATATAGTAACTTCATAAAAGGACATTATCTATATAGTAACTTCATCGAAAAAGCTACCATATAAGAAATTATAACATACAATATCTATGTAGTAACTTTATCATACAACTTAGCATATAGAAGGCATATAATGATGTAATAAAATCTCATAGAATAGCATTTTTGTATCTCCGATATAAATAATAATAGAAGAATACTTGATTTAAAAAGTGATTTTAATAAAGTAAAAGTGAATAATAGAATTTTTGCCAATGTCCACAATACAAAAGTAGCATACTATAATGTCAAATCCAAATTATCCCTATTCTACTACATTAACATCATCTAGACTTAAACTTCCAATGACTGTATCTTTGATTATAAATCGTTTTTGCACCACGAGCCATTGTACTATAGCCTTTCTCATGGCATTCACATTATGCTCTATACGATTTATAGTAAAAGTGGGATCTCTCTTAATGATATTAAAAGTGGATTTTAATGGCGTATATAGCTCATCCACCATAGCAATATCCAAATATTTTAACAAAATCGTTTCTTCATCCACCTCACTCAACATACTCTGCAATTCCAAAAAAATGATTTTAGTAAAAACAATATATAACCTGAGAGGATTGACATTTATCAAGTGTCTTAGCATGGCTCCTAGCTAGCTGCACATTGGAGTCTTCAATCCCATGTTAAGTATCATAAAAGGGCTAAGTTATCAAAATAAAGACATCCATATTTATCTTAAGAGACACTCAAAATACCTTGGATTTATTATGATTCTCTATATCCCTTGAAGCTCTTTTCTTCTTTTCCTTCATGTTATGTTTCATCTTTTTTATCCACAATAAGATAAAAATAAATAAATTAAACAACGATAATATTTAATACAAACTATAGAGATGAAAAGAATGAGAAATATCTTAGTACCTTTGGGATTCGTTTGCTTTTTCGATTTAGAACTATAACATTATTTGCCAACATAGTGTTATCCTCAATCTATAATTTTTTTTAAAAAATAATAGTATTAAATTATAATGTGATATGTATTCGTATTTAATTTTTACAAAGCATTGAAGATAACTAACCTGTGTAGCATATACAAGAACATCAGTAAACGATTTATACTTCTTGAGCATGTCATCATTAAAAGAAAATAAAACATGTTAGTAAAATTATCCAAAGTTTTTATTAAAATAATTATGAATATCATGCTCATCGCATTAAAATTCTCATCATTTTCTATGTGATTTGAATCATCTTGTGTATGTGAAGGTAGTTCTGGATGATAAACATTCTCTATCTCCATCTTGTTTGAAAGAAAACACACTAATCAAATTAAAAAAAAATATTCTAAAAAGTAATGATAAATTATGTGCATTATAGTTTTATTGACAAACCTCTATTGTGCCACATGCATTATGATCCAAATCCTCATTTTTTTCATTGTTGTTAAAAGCTTGGGATTGCTATAATGTTTTTTTTAAATAACAGCAAAAGTGCAATTTATATCAGTACAGTTATGTAAACCAAATCATAATTCAAAAAAACATTACTCCAAAAAGAAAATGATTTTTTATGAAATAAACGTGTTGAACTTCTTCTTGATCATCTTTAACATCTTCTCCAACTATAGAAGTAATTGATTTCTATAAAAAAGACATTGAACTATAAGCAACATAAAAAGTAAATTAAGTTGTAATACATGTAAAAGAGTGTACCATAAAGGAGCTCTCCGATAAGTGTCTCATCTTTTGTTTTTTGAACTTTCTATTTGTTTGTATATTTCGAAAGAAATATAGGTAGATGTCTTCTTTTCTCCAAATATAAGTTGCCCCTGGAAGCTCAAGTGGCCTAATATCATGATGCTTAGACTCAATGTAATCATTTATCTATTGTTGCAAGTCAAGCTTGTGTCATACATCTTTATACTTTTCTTTCACATATTTTACCCACCGTCTTAGAGTAGCTTGATTTGCACAATAAATTTGGTTTTGTGTACTACGACGATACGCTATGAGATATTTTCTTCCATATTTCTTATTAGGATTACGACTGTTTGATGGTGGAGGCAAAAATATCTGCTCATATGTTGGTGTATCTACAGCTGTGACCTCATTAGAGGCCATTGTAAAATATAACTTGAAAAGAAAATATAAATGTAAGTCAAATAAACATAATACTTAAGATAGTAATGATTCACAAAATTGTAAATAGTAGTTTTAAAGGTATATAAAACTTGGATTGATCTAATAAAACAGATGTCGTAAAAAGTACCTACATTTAAAAGCATGTATATAACCTATGAAGACATATCTGTTTTGTATAAATTTAGGATATCCATGACACTGAAAAATCACATAATTCTCCAGAGGGTAATATTGCTCTCCTCCTTTTCTTTATCAGTCATCCATGTACTATTGTGATACAACAATTCCAGTCCCTCATGCAGTTATTCTCCATAGAAACTTTCCATAAGTTATTTTGATTGTGATCTTTCTCCAACCATGCTAATTTGCATTCTTTTTTTTCTCTATCCACTTCACGTACCACAACATATTTGGTTAAATTGTTGTTCATATCCATATATGCCAACACAATATCATTTTTCTCTAGCCATGGAGAATTACATCCAACTTCACCCACTTGAAGTAGTCTCATTCTTGGTGAGAGATCTTTTCTATCATAAGCAATAAGCTTATTAGTGAAAGGAAGAAGCATACACTTGTGCAACAATGAGCTTATAGGCCTTACACAATCCCAATCAAATGGAATACGTTCTCTCTGTAACACACTCATTCCTGTAGTTGGTTCGATAAGTAAGCACTCTTTATTATCTTTTAATGTGATACATTGTTTATAATACTCTGTCCCAAAGAAAAGAATGATCTCTCTATTCCACTATATTGAAAAGAATGATGTAATACGATCCTTCCAATGATCCATGCTTTCAACATTAGTGTTAGACTCATCAACTTTAATTACTACATCATCCCCAAGCTTATAAACATCCCCATTAAACAATAACTTTTCGTACATTGTCACATGTTGGGATTGTAGAGAATTTTGTTCAAGAGACCAATAGTGCTCTACATACTTTTGTTCCTTCTAAATAAGCGGTCTAATCATTCCTCTATTTTGTCGTATTGCTATGTCTTTTTGTTTTATCATTCTCCAACATGCAATATCTTGATTTATTATTTCAAGCTCCCTCCATAGCTCATTTTCCCTCTTGATTGATGAAATCTCCAAGATTCCTTGTTCATGTGTTGCGTGGCACAATGTGCTGTCACGACTTCTTATCTCAAAAAAAGAAGGAACTGACAAACACATATGAATACTTTTTAATATCCTCAGATCATATGGCAAAAGACTATCCTTTTCTTGTTGTAAGATTGAGAAGGCCTGTGTGAATAGTACTCTTATATAATAATGAGTGTACAATATCTCCATGTCTTTTTTATTGGTCTTGATACCAACATATGTTAGTACCTTACAAATTCATAGCACCTATAGATATCATGCATTCCATGCCTGGAAACATCATCAAGTATTTTTCCAAAACCTGTAAATAAAGTAAGTTAGTAGACATTATTAGAGGGTATGAGAATTTGATATATTATATTAATAAAGGTTCAGACCTGCAACATGCTCAAGAGGGGAAGAATTTGCTCCCATAGGCTCTTCCTTTCTTACTCTCCATGAAAGAAGCAAGGAACACATCATTTCTATGCAACCCATGGGATATATCTACTAGAAGAATCCCCAAGTCATAGATCTCTCTATGTAAGTCAGGAATTCTTAATAAGATATATAGTAAACACCATTGGATGAACTTTTGATTCTCCTCTGCCTTAAAAATGTCATGATATTTGCTTTGGAGTGGATGGCCAACGACCATATCGAATGGATTGTGGAGTGAGAGAAAATACTTTTTCAACGCAAGCATCTATTTCTCTCTTTGTCTCATTGGATGCATCTTGCATAAGAGCACTTATATATTTTTTGAATACATTCAATGCAAAAATATGCATTGAATTATAGACTAAATCCAATGATAAATTGAAACCATATAGATCATACAATCTCCACATTATAGACTCTCCTGATAATCCTGCTTCCTTGAGTATACATTCTTGTTCAATTTGCGTGAATACTTTTTTGGATTGTAACAGTGCTTCTTTCATTCCTTCTATGGTACATTTTTCTGGAGGATACCGAGCTTGATATCTATTTCCATCATAAACATAGCGACCTTGAAATGATGAGTTATTACTATCCAAGGTAGCTTGAGCTTTGTCCCTTCGACAAAAGGATTGTCCTCCATCTTTAAAAATTCCAAGTTTGCATTGGGCTGGATAGTCACCTGTGACCATCATTAACATTGCACGTATTTTGCAAAATTGTGTTTGTTGAGTGGAATTATCAAATATACGCTCAATTGGATAATTATAAAATACATTTACTCCCTCAATGAATAGCTCCTCAAGCTCTTTTATTAATGGTCTCAAAAGGATCCCGAATGCAGAGCTTGAATTGCGAATCAACTTCTTACTGCTTAGTGGCAAAAATAATACAGGAAGAATCCCAACCCTAGACTTTTTGCAAAAATTTAAAATCATAATTTCTACTCCAAGACAATATTTTTGAGTTGTTCGAGAAGCTTGGAATCCATCCCAATGTAAAAGCATATCAAAGTTTCGAGGCTCTCCCTACAAAAAAATTTAGTTTAGTACAAATGCACATAAAGTAGTAACTAGTATGATTCTAACTGGATAACTAGTGAAATATATACATTGCATAACTGCTGATGGTGTTTATTCAAAACACAACACTTATTGCATACAAATATATATTCCTTGGTAGATTCACTCCATCCATGCTGAAGTGTTTTTGATTTTCTTGGAAATGTGGAAAACACAGTATTACACCTTGAGTTTTCATAGATGATAGGTGTTGAGATATTTGCAATCACACCTACTTTAGTCCCTTTGTATAGGACAGCTAGGCTAGGAAGATGCAGTCCATTCTAGGAAGAGAGACAAAATCCCATATGCACAGTGGATGTTAAGTGCTACCAAAGAACTCTATATAATGATGTACTTGAACTATCACTTTAAAAATGATGATAATGCAATAGTACTTGTCTCTTCTGTCAAGTGTCTGTGTCATTGTTGTCCATACACAAGATTGTATTTATGAGTTCAAGTCTCAATCTTGAAACCTAATTCACTTGTGTAACAGTTGTCTAGATTGTCATGTCAACATGAGTTGTGTCTTTATCTTCCATCCTCCATAGCTTCCGCCTTTGCCATGCCCTAGATCCCGCATCTTCTACATGGTATCAGAGCACAATCGTGCATGGCACTGCTCCTCCAGCTCCATTGTACTCTCATCTAGCTCAGCTTGAGCTCAGTCTCGCTTAGGCTAAGTCCTGGAGCTCATCTTCTACTCCTTCTTCTCCATTTGACCTTGTGGCAGCCATAGCCAGCAACACCCTGTCAACTTGAAGCTCCTGGATCTCTCTCCACAGGTCATATCTGAACCTGCTCTCTTCTGGACATTTGTTCCTTGACTCCCAAGGCTTCTTTGTATCAATTAAGAGCTTGACATTGGCCACTCCATAGCTCAGCATTGCTCAAATTTTTAGTCACTGCCATAGCCTAAATCTGTGACCTGCAGGACATACCTTGATTGAAGCCCTTAGATCTCCCAACACAGAGCATATCTCCTCTTGCTTCCTTCTAAGGAATCATTTTTTACATCAGGGCGCTTCATCATGGCACAAAACATCATGACATTGATCACCCTCTGCTCTAGCATTCATGAAATTGCGAGGACCTGGCTGTAGGGCTTTGATAGGCCTTGAAAAGAGCTACATTTCCATAAAAAAAAGTTTTGAAAATGATCAACCATAGCTCCTGCAATCAACAAAAAACTAGGCCCCTGTCCTGAAACCCTAAAATCCACCATAGCCAATTTTCCACTCAAGCTCAAAAATCTCATTATTTTCTCTCTCCTGCCACCTGGAGCAACACACTGCCACTTTGATCTATTGTCCCAGCATCAAATCAAGGAGGGGAAGAACCTAGAAAGATTGAAGAAGGATCGACGACCCCGAACAAAGAAGATTTAAGCTCAACATCAACACAGATATAGTCTCCGCATAGTGTGTTTTCACACTGTCATTACTTGTGTCTCTTGACACATTGTAATTTGCTCTTCCACTGATAAATCTCAAAATTCTGAAGTTGATTTGCTACTATTCCCGTAAGTCTAACATGGGCAAAGACTCTCCAACTGCTCGGTTCAAAGGAGTTGGGTTTCACACCTGGCAAACCCGCATCAAACTCATCCTGATGAAGAAGGGCCTCTGGGGCATTACCACTAGAAAAGAAAAGAAGCCTTGTGATGCAGATCTTACTGTAACTTGGAAAAAGAACGATGATAAGGCCTAGTCCATTATCAAACTGGAGCTAGACGATAGCTATATCCACCATGTGGATAACTGTGAGACCTCACAGGATACATGGAAGAGACTTGACGCCTTGTTTGGTGCACCATCTAAATCATCAAAGTATGGTCTCCTAATTGAGTTTTTCAGGCTTGAAATGAAGTCCAGCACATCACTTGCCACACATCTAAATTGCATGGAAGGACTTCTAACCCAACTTGCAGGAATCAACATTAAAATGGAAGAAGATGTTTGCATCGGTGTTCTACTTAAGAGTTTGCCTCCTGAATATAATAATGTATCAACAACTTTAATCAACATGCCAAATTCTGAACTTGTTGATATCTAGGCATCACTGTTGGAAGAGGAAAAGAGGCTAAAAACTAAGGAAGAACCAAGTACCTCTAGAGATGAGCATGCATTATATGTTGGCAACAAGTACAAAGGCAAGAAGGATCAGCTCTTCTGTAACTTCTGCAAAAGGATCGGACACACCGAGAAGTTCTGCCACGCAAGAAAGAGATCCCAAAAGGCATATCTAGTTGCAGTCCAAGAAGAAGAAGAAGAAGACCACCAGGAGAAGGACAAACCTCATCAGTCCTTCTATTCAGATAGACTTTTTCAGTTTTGTGTTTCCTAGCCCTAATGTCTTAAACATAAACTTGTAAAACTCCTCAGTTATCCTTGTACTACAGCCTCTGTACACTTTGTAAGGCCCCTGCTACAGCCTCTGGATGTTCATCATGTTTGTGGTACCCACACTTAGCCTTTTCTGCGAGAGCCTCTGGTGTTTTGCCATGTTTATGGTGTGCCCACACTTTGCAGGTGTTTCTTTTACTAAAGCCTCTACACACTTTGTACTTTTGGTTGTAATTGAGGAGGGGTGTTGAGATATTTGCAATCACACCTACTTTAGTCCCTTTGTATAGGACAGCTAGGCTAGGAAGATGCAGCCCATTCTAGGAAGAGAGACAAAATCCCATATGCACAGTGGATGTTAAGTGCTACCAAAGAACTCTATATAATGATGTACTTGAACTATCACTTTAAAAATGATGATAATGCAATAGTACTTGTCTCTTTTGTCAAGTGTCTGTGTCATTATTATCCATACACAAGATTGTGTTTATGAGTTCAAGTTTCAATCTTGAAACCTAATTCACTTGTGTAACAGTTGTCTACATTGTCATGTCAACATGAGTTGTGTCCTTATCTTCCATCCTCCATAGCTTCCGCCTTTTCCATGCCCTAGATCCCGCATCTTCTACAATAGGTAGCTCATACTTAATATTTGGATTCCAAAAATCTTGAACCTCATGACATTTTGATCCATCCCAGAATTCAAATGATGAATTTGGATACATAGAAACATCCTGTCCAAGCCATCTCTCTTTGTGGCACCACATTTGTAAAAATCCATGACAAAACTAAAAGTTGTAGTTGGTTCTTAATAGGTAAATAGTCAAATGAAAGCATATCCTTTTGTGGATTTTGACACCTTGGACACTTGGAAGAACAAATCAAGCAGTCACATTTCAGGATGCTTTGTCGTCTATTTCTTGCACAAGAACACTTTTCAACATTGCCCACATATAGATCTTCTCTACTAGGCTCAAAAATCTCTATCTCATGAGGATTATCATGTGTACCTCCACAAATCTTATAGCGTTGAGATTGAATCATACCAAGTCCATTGTACATTGTAATTAATTGCTCCCAACATGCAGGGATTCTTATTCCATCTAAGGTCCCATCCCATGTCGCATGAAATTGAACTAAGAGCTTACTCAAGCTTGGTTTCAAAGGTTCATTATCTTGTTTTCCAACTCTCTGACCACCCATATCATCAAATAAAAGTTGAAGCATTTCATCTTGAGCTGTCATAGATATTCTATGTTTATCCCAAAGAGCTTGTAACTCAATTACCTTCTTAAGTATCTCGATGCACAGTGAGGACTGTGTACCATCCACATTTGCACTACTTGAACCAACATCTTCATGTATATCTATATGTTCATCCTGTTCTTCCAAGTGATCAACATTGTTAGCATTATCCTCACAATGATGATCTGGGTCACTATATGCATGATCTCCATGATCACGAACATCACTTATTATATCATCATGATGATTTATCATACTTGGAGACCTATTACCATGGGCATTGGAAGTGCTAATACTATCATTGGATTGTGGTGTCAATCCTATCTCGAGTCGCAAGTCTTGATATTTTAACCTCAATTGTTGATGAATAGTAAAGGTAGAAGGAACAACATATCTTCCACCATGACAATATAAAATACAATTGCACCAAAGTTGTCTCCTCTCTGTGGGTCCATCTAAAGTTCCAATTAGTTGTTCCTCACCTTGGACCATAGTCAAGTTTGAAATTTGTAAACCAATCCTCCTATGCATATTACCAAGTAAATATTGGCGGCTATGATGGTAGAAAGTACTTTGACTAACCATCTGCCATCCTTGACTAGTTTTTGAACACTTGTATAGACATGAGCATCTTCTCATATCAGTTGAGGAACTTGCCATCCATGCCACAAGAACACCCATTCAATTAAAAATTTATATAATCTCTTAACAATTTTCCATAAACATACCCTAAAACATGCTAAATAATCATATTATCAAGGTATTCAATGCATCAAGATGAATATCTATTGTGAAATTTGCACAAAATTGAATGGAATCTATGATTAACATAGCAAAGATAAGACATTATTGAAGGAGTTGGTTCTCAAGCTACGTGACTTATGCTTATACTTATCAAGAGGTCCATAGGAGATCCTAAGGAGAGTGTGATACTTGTAGTACCTAAGCTTCAAGATGAGGGCCTAGGAGTTATGACTTTTAAGATTCTATTGGATCTTAGAAGGAACATGATGTGGGCTCATTTCCCAAGCAAGGACATACATTGATGGTTAGACATCTCCTCAAACAAGTGATACTTGGAGCTTGCCATAATAAACTTATGCTCAAGAAAACCTAGCATAAAAAGAAAACAAGAGAACCCTAAACCCTACTTGGATAGGAAGATCGTGTCCCTAAGGCCAAAAAGGCCCATTACAACAATTATCCTTTCCCGAGCATGGTTAGAAATCTCCTCAAACAAGCAAAGGAGAGATTACGAAACCCTTTTTGGATAGGAAGATCATGTCCCTAGGGCCAAAAAGGCCCATCACAGCAGTTATCCTTTCCCAAGCATGGTTAGACATCTCCTCAAACAAGTGATTTTAGGATGCTTACTATAATAAACTCATGAGTATTCCTCATTCCAAAAGATAATAGGATTTCATACATTGATGGGCTTATTTCCCAAGCAAGAACATACATTGATGGTTAGACATCTTCTCAAATAAGTGATACTTGGAGCTTGCCATAATAAACTTATGCTCAAGAAAACCTAGCGTAAAAAGCAAATAAGAGAACCCTAAACCCTACATGGATAGGAAGATCGTGTCCCTAGGAACAAAAAGGCCCATCACAATAGTTATCCTTTCCCAAGCATGGTTAGACATCTCCTCAAAAAAGCAAAGGAGAGATTTAACCCTTTTTGGATAGGAAGATCGTGTCCTAGGACCAAAAAGGCCCATCACACAATAGTTATCCTTTTCTAAGCATGGTTAGATATATCCTCAAACAAGTGATTTCAAGATGCTTACTATAATAAGCTCATGAGTATTCCTCATTCCAAAAGATGAAGGATTTCATGCAACATAGAAGAGTTAGTGGTAGCTCCATTTTTACTTTTAGCTTTTGAAAGCATAATCCATTCAAGTAGAGTGCATTACTATTCCATGAACATACCCTAAAACATGCTAAATAATCATATTATCAAGGTATTCAATGCATCAAGACGAATATCTATTGTGAAATTTGCACAAAATTGATGAAATCTATGATTACCATAGCAGTGATCTCCACATTATTGAAGGTGTTGGTTCTCAAGCTACATGACTTATGCTTATACTCATCAATAGGCCCATAGGAGATCCTAAGGAGAGTATGATGCTTGTAGTACCTAGGCTTCAAGATGAAGGCCTAGAAGTTATGCCTTTTAATATTCTATTGGATCTTACAAGGAACATGATTGCAAGCTGAAAGGGTGGTCCTAATAGAAGTGTTTCTACAAAAAGGAGTTACAAGAAAAATATCAAGGGCATACATTGATGGGCTCATTTCCCAAGCAAGAACATACATTGATGGTTAGGCATCTCCTCAAACAAGTGATACTTGGAGCTTACCATAATAAACTTATGCTCAAGAAAACCTAGCATAAAAAGAAAATAAGAGAACCCTAAACCCTACTTGGATAGGAAGATCATGTCCCTAGGACCAAAAAGGCCCATCACAATAGTTATCCTTTCCAAAGCATGGTTAGACATTTCCTCAAACAAGCAAAGGCTACTAATTAAGAGACATGTAATCTTCAATTTTAAATTCTCCTATGCAACAAAAGTGTAATACTATCCAAACCATTAAAAAAGTTAAATTCTCTTATGAAAAGAAAGTGTAATACTATCCAAACCATTATAAAAGTTAAATTCTCTTATGCAGCAAAAGTGTAATACTATCTAAGGCTTCTTGGAGATTTCACCAAACAAAAGTTAAAGCTTGGTTTCAAAGGAACATGATGTGGGCTCATTTCCCAAGCAAGAACATACATTGATGGTTAGACATCTCCTCAAACAAGTGATACTTGGAGCTTGCCATAATAAACTTATGCTCAAGAAAACCTAGCCTAAAAAGAAAATAAGAGAACCCTAAACCCTGCTTGGATAGGAAGATCGTGTCCCTAAGGCCCGACCAAAAAGGCCTATCACAACAGTTATCCAACCATGGTTAGACATCTCCTCAAACAAGCAAAGGAGAGATTACGAAACCCTTTTTGGATAGGAAGATCATGTCCTTAGGGCCAAAAAGGCCCATCACAGCAGTTATCCTTTCCCAAGCATGGTTAGACATCTCATCAAACAAGTGATTTTAGGATGCTTACTATAATAAACTCATGAGTATTCCTCATTCCAAAAGATCATAGGATTTCATACATTGATGGGCTCATTTCCCAAGCAAGAACATACATTGATGGTTAGGCATCTCCTCAAACAAGTGATACTTGGAGCTTGCCATAATAAACTTATGCTCAAGAAAACCTAGCGTAAAAAGCAAATAAGAGAACCCTAAACCCTACTTGGATAGGAAGATTGTATCCCTAGGACCAAAAAGGCCAATCACAGCAGTTATCATTTCCCAAGCATGGTTAGACATCTCCTCAAACAAGCAAAGGAGAGATTACGAAACCCTTTTTACTTTTAGCTTTTGAAAGCATAATCCATTTAAGTAGAGTGCATTAATATTCCATGAACATACCCTAAAACATACTAAATAATCATATTATCAAGGTATTCAATGCATCAAGACGAATATCTATTGTGAAATTTGCACAAAATTGAATGGAATCTACGATTAACATAGCAATTATCTCCATATTATTGAATGTGTTGGTTCTCAAGCTACGTGACTTATGCTAAGATGAAGGCCTAGGAGTTATGACTTTTAAGATTCTATTGGATCTTAGAAGAAACATGATTGCAGGCTAAAAGGGTGGTCCTAATAGAGGTGTTTCTACAAAAAGGAGTTACAAGAAAAATATCAAAGGCATACATTGATGGGCTTATTTCCCAAGTAAGGACATACATTTATGGTTAGGAATCTCCTCACACAAGTGATACTTGGAGCTTGCCATAATAAACTTATGCTCAAGAAAACCTAGTGTAAAAAGCAAATAAGAGAACCCTAAACCCTACTTGGATAGGAAGATCGTGTCCCTAGGACCAAAAAGGCCCATCACAATAGTTATCCTTTCCCAAGCATGGTTAGACATCTCCTCAAACAAGCAAAGGCTACTAATTGAGAGACATGTAATCTTGAATTTCAAATTCTCCTATGCAACAAAAGTGTAATACTATCCAAACCATTAAAAAAGTTAAATTCTCTTATGCAACAAAAGTGTAATACTATCTAAGGCTTCTTGGAGATTTCACTTATCAAATACTTTGCATTTCTATTCTTAGTTGGGTAAGATCCATCCTAGAACTAAATCCTAAAAAAGACCAATATCATGTCATAATTAGCTCTTTAGAAAAACAACAATTTCAATGTCATTGAAAGAAACAAATGAATTTAATTGAATAGGTAATACAATGATTTGTAGATTTTATTAGAACTAATTATATGATAAGCCCCTATTGAATGGGTAACCATGGAAATCTACATGAATTGATGTACAAAAGTGTGTGTGTGTGTGTGTGTGTGTGTGTGTGTGTGTGTGTGTGTGTAAAATAGTGGTGAAAAACATTATTGAAATGTAGCTTAAAAACTAAGATGCAATTTCTAAGACATATATTTTAATATGTGGTTTAAAATATGAGGTCATGAAGGGTTGCTTAAAGTTATATTTATTTTCCTATTGTTTATGTGAAGAATATGTATACATGACACAAAAGCTTCTTGATTCTTGATTGAAATTATTGTAAAACTATGATATTACACACATGGTTTATTCTGATAGCTTTTGTACGATTTAGTGAAATTATTGTAAAAAGAATGCACTACATATATGGTGTCTTCTAACTTTTGTGCATTTAGTGTTACAATCATTTTACTGTGTGAGCCATAAAACCAAAAAATGATGTTTATGTGTGAACCCTCTAGCACTAGTTGTGCCTAGTATTATCATTACGGGCTTAGGTGTGTGGGTGTGGGTGTGTTGTTTTAGGTATACATGTATTTGTATGTGAAATTGTACTTAATATAAAGATATATACACATGTGCATGTATGTCCATAGTATGTTTGGATACATATGTGTATGTATGTGGATAATTTGTATAGACATGTATGAATGGCATTGTATGGATGCGTATGTATGTACCTGTAAACATGCACATATACATGTGCATACATGTATGTGTAGTAAAGTATACAAGCAAGGTTATGTTAGTAAAATAATCCATTGCCCAGTTGAAGATACAGCCATAACCAATGTAACAAGTTCATAATCTATAGATTTTGTATTTACCAAATATTATAGGAAAATAATTTTCTAGTCAAAGGGCAAGATAAGTGCCTAGTCAAAGGACATCAATTTACTAGTTATATCTAGGAAAATCCTATATTCTTAATTGACTAGAAAGATTGTATGTAATTTGCTAGTTAGAGAATAGTAATTTACTAGTTATAAGTAGTGAAACATAAAATTTCCTAGTTATCTTAGTGTTGTTACTAGTTTTACAACAAGTTACTATATAATGTTGCTAGGTAGGGCTCCAATTTTCTAGATAATAACTAGAAAAAGGGACTTACTAGTTAGAAGAACCTCATGACACCGAAAATCTCTAGTTATAACTAGGAAATGTTGCATCCTTACTAGTTTGGTTGAGGTTCTTACTAGTTATAATATGAATTTTCTATACAGGAAGTGGTTTAGAGTTCCTTGTGTTAGGGGAGGGCAAGGATGTGGACATGGAGGGAGCAGGTAGTGACACATGTCGGGGGAGGTATGTGTACATGTATGATTTTCCACTCTTGTGACAACTTAGTAGTGTGGCATCTTCGTAAAACTAGATGTGAGCCAATCGTGCAACAACTACTTGAGCTATAGGCAGTCTCAAAACAGAATTGATCGACCCAATGATAGGGACCTTAACTGATACATGCACCATCTTCTGCATCGCATCTGCAGGAAGTAGAAGCTTGGCTATGTGAGAGAGCACAAATGACAACGTGATTGGCACCATAGGATAATATCAAAGGATGATGAATGATATGGAGACTATGCTTGGTTATAGTCATTAAAAGCTAGCACAAGCAGATCATGAGTATATTGGCCAATGTCAAGTTATGCAAAACATGGCGAGAAGAGTAGGGATATAAGCCTGAGTAGGAGTGTTGATCGAGATGGTACAATGTGCAACTAGATGGGAGAAGAAAAGGTCAAAAATTGCCACAATATAACAACTAGGGAGGAATTTGGCACATGGTTTGATTGAAGCACCCCAACCACATGGTGCATTGATGCACATATGTAATATAGACTTCAAGTTTGCACTCTTGATAACAAACTCCCAATGCTCTCACTTTCAAATATTATTTTTGATCGCTAATAATATTGAGAAACAATTAGATAATTTATGGTGTGTCTTTTTGGACTTTACTAAACGAAAGCACTGGCACTTTCAATTTGGTACTGGATTAACTACATACACTTAGGGCAGAGATTGGACATGCTTTATATGTTAGCCCTGTAAACAATGGACAACAAGTCTTGTCTCTATAGATAGGTCATACATGCAATTGTCAAATGCTTGTTGGACATACACTGATGTATGTAACTGAGTCCATATACCATTGATATCTCTTGTTGGTTGAAATTTATAGTTCTTCTTGGTCACTTGTCTTGACATTTTTTGGCTTGCATCTGTGTACTTTTGGGCTGCAACTATGGCTAGAAGTAGTGACAGTAGCAATTTACTACACAGACATAAAGAAGCTTGGAGGAGCACACAACTTTGTAGTTTGGCAAAAGCAGTGCTATAACAACTTGTTGCAGAAGAAGCAGGCAAAGCTGATCAAAGAGAAGGGGATAAAACCAACAAATGTAGATCAAGATGACTAGGATGAGCTGAATGAGCTGTCGGTCTCTGATGCTTTGTTGTTGAACATAGAAGGACTTGATATTGCTTATGCCATTTGGACACGACTGGAGGAATTGTATTCGCAAAAAAGTGCTGCAAGCAAAGTCTACTAGCTGAAGAAACTCATGGATTTGTGCATGAAAGAAGGCACTGCCATGTCTACTCACCTCAGTGAGTTTAATTCTATTTTTAGCCAGCTTGTCACCTTGAAGTTCAACATTGATGAGGAGTTCAAAGCTATGTTCTTGCTATGCACTTTTCCAGAGAGTTGGGATACTTTTAGGACTACTATGAGAAATTCTAATGCTATGCTATTGTATTCAGATGTAGAGAGTGCTCTACTCATGGAAGAAATGAATCAGCAAAATAATGTGTCTAGCAAGTCTTCCAATGCTTTGCATACCAGAGGTAGATCGCAACAGAAAGGGAAATCTGACAGCAAGGGACACATTAAATCCTATGGTAAGGATGTTGAATGCCCTCACCATGGCAAGAAAGGGTCATTTCAAACGTGATTGCTATAGATGGAAGAAAAAGAAAGGCAAGGGCAAGAAGACAGATGACAACAAAGAAGAGTAGAAAGAGAGTCAGCCTACTAAGAAAAGCAGTGTAAAGATCAAAGAGGTGAATGCAGTCAGCCATCACTACAACATATAGACCCAATAGCGACGTTTAAAGCGACGGAATTATTCATGGAAAAAATTATTCCCGTTATCGCTATTCTCGTCGCTATTAGCGACGCGATTGATTCGTCGCTATATGCGTCACTATTAGCGTCGCTATTTACGTCGCTAACCCAATTAACGACGCATATAGCGACGCAAATAGCGACGCTAATAGCGATGGTTGCAGAGTAAATTTGCGACGCAAATAGCGATGATTACAGAGGGGGAAAAAAATAGGTGGCAAGGCATACAGCCCTGCCACCCTTCTAGCTATATGCACTAAATATTCTTGCATAATTCATTTGCCAATGTCAGCTACATCTAATGTCTAAAAATTGTGTATCAAATTATTTAAAAAAAACTGAATCCTTTGATTGCAAAAGCAAGATATAATTAATTCGAAAAGGTATTTCGCAAGGAGCTTTTTCATCACTTACTTAGGCCCGAGAAAAAAAAGAGATTATGATTACAAAAGCTAGATATAATCAATTCAAAAAAGTATTAATCAATGAGCTTTTTTATCACTTGTTAGGCCCAAGAAGAAGAGCTTCACTTCAAGCTTTCATTATAGTCCCATTGAATAAGTCCCATTGATCTTCTGCTTACTCCAGCTTATTCCAACATTGTTCAAGTCTTTTTGGGGGAGCATTTGGACATCTGTAAGAGTTATACCATGGTGTTAGAGCCAGAAACCCTTATATAGGGAGTGGTAGTGTCTCTAAGCTCTACTTATTCCTTTTTGTTTTTACCTACGTCTAAGTCATCTCCTATCTCTTCTTTCTTGTCTTCACCCTCAATCTCAATGGATGGAGGTGTTTTAAGATCAAAATAATCAAGCTCATCCTTCCCCTTCTCAAACTCCATTTTTTGAGCTCAGATTAGTTACTATACTCCAAGTAGATCCATGAAACAAACAAATTTCTCTTTACCAAGTGATTTGGTAAAGATATCGGCTACCTGGTCTTGTGTCTTCCCATGAAGTAGATCAATCTGTCCTACAAGTACCATTTCTCTAATGAAATCGTAATGAATCTCTATGTGTTTGGATCTAGCATGATAGATGGGGTTGCTAGCTAGTATCCATATACACCTCAGGTTGTATACATAACCCTCATGCTAATCCATATATACCTCTTCAAGCAAGTCACCATTCATGAATGCATTTTTGACATCCACTTTTCATAATTTTTAGCCCTTAGAAGCCACTAATGCAATGACTATTCTCACCATTTCCATCTTAGCAACCGAGCTGAAAGTCTCCTCATAATCTAGGCTGTATTGATGTGCATATCCCTTTGTAATGAGCCGGGCTTTATACCTTTCCAACGAACCATCTGACTTGCATTTCTCTTTATAAACCCATTTGCTTAAAGACATTGAGTACCTCATTCTTGTACTTCCGAATGTACAGCCATGTGTATCAGTTGAAATCATCTATCCAACCGACACTAGATTCTTGCAAATTTCGTTTTGCCATCTGTCCAATCGACAATAGATTTTTGGTGATAGAAGGTACATGTAGTACATCATGTAGGCTCTTCTTTCTATCGTCATAGCTGTAGCAGTATACCTTCCTACTGGTGGGCTGTCTCACACTCGTGCCTGGTTTGCATCTCCTCTTCTTCTCTAGTGGTCGTTGTGCTCAATGGGGAGTAGCTGTTGCTGCACTAGAGGAGGCTCCACCTTGTACTCCAGGTGGCGAGCTTTGGCATGAGGCCTCTCCATGGCCGAGAAACGAGGAGATGCTTGCTTGGTGCCTGTAATGCAAGCTCAAGGAAGCAAAGATGGAGAAGAGACAGAGGTTGGCTTCTCCTTTGTAGTTGTCCCCTCTCTTTTAGTGGATGTGGTGGCAATGGTAGTGGCAATGGCAGCTTCTCTCTCTCTCTCTCTCTCTCTCTCTCTCTCTCTCTCTCTCTCTCTCTCTCTCTCTCTCTCTCTCTCTCTCTCTCTCTCTCTCTCTCTCTCTCTCTCTCTCTCTCCCTCCCTCCCTCTCTCTCAATCTCCCTTGTGTTGATCTGTCTCCCTTCTTCTCTCTATACATCTCTTCATCAACAAAAATAAAAAGAGAAGTAAATAAAAGAGAAAAACAAAGAGAGAAGATATAATACATTTACCTCAAAGCTTGAAGAAGAATCCTTTCGCGCTTCTCTCCTTCTTCTTCTTCTCCTTCACGGGCTCCCTCCTTCTTCTTTGCCGTTGTCCCCTCTCTTTTTGTGGTGGATTGGCGGTGGTAGCAACCTCTCTCTCTCTCTCTCTCTCTCTCTCTCTCTCTCTCTCTCTCTCTCTCTCTCTCTCTCTCTCTCTCTCTCTCTCTCTCTGTCTCTCTCTCTCTCCCTTGTACATGTTGATCTCTCTCACTTCTTCTCTCAATACACTCTTCATCAACAAAAAGAAAGAGAGAAGTAAAGAAAAGAGAAAAACAAAGAGAGAATAGATAATGCACTTACCTCAAAGCTTGAAGAAGAATCCCTTCATACTTCTCTCATTTTTTTCTCATTCGGGAGTTCCTTCCTTCTCCTTTACACTTGTCTCCTCCCTCTTCATGGATGGTGGCAGTGGCAACGGCCTCTCTCTCTCTCTCTCTTGCTTGTTTACAAACGTGTAAAATGCCATGCTCGGGTTTTGACAAATTTTTATGAAGCCCCTCTCTCTCCTGTTTTTAATTTCTCTCCATCTCTCTCTTCCTCCCCCCTTCTTCTCTCTATTTCTCTCCCTCCTTCCCTCCCCACTCTCACTCAACTCATCTCATTGCAAAGACAATCAAAGATAGAAAATAAAAAGCTTAAGAAACAAAGATATTGAAAGAAATGTCACCCCACCTCTCTTTATCTCTCTCTCCCCCCTCTCCCTTTACTTTTCTTTATTAATCTTCTCTCTCATTCTCTCATTGTTTTCCTATTTCTCTCTCCCTCTCTCACGCTCTCTATTTTTTCTATCTATCTCTCTTTCTCCCTCTCTCTCTCTCTTCTTTTCACTCTCCTTTCTCTCTTTACCTCACCCTTCTTTTCTACGTCCTCCTCCTCTCTTCCTTCCCTCTCCCTCTCTCTATTTCTCTCCCCCTCCCGTCTCCCTCTCTCTATTTCTCTCCCCCTCTCTTTATCTCTCTATTTCCCTTTCTTTGATTTCTCTCTCTTTGTTTTTTCCCCCTCTCTCTCTCATTGTTTCTCTCACTCATCCTCTCCCCCTCCCTTCATCTCTCATTTCTCTCTTCCTCTTTCTCTTTATTTCCTTTCTCTATCTTTTTCTCTCTTTCTCTCCCTTCATTCTTCTCCCTTCTTTCCTCCCTCCCTCTCTTTATATGTATCTCTTTGCAAAGAAAAACAAAAAAAGAAAACAAGATAACACAAAAATAAAGCAAGAAGAGGCAATGTACCCACCTCAAAGGCCTGAAGATGAAACCCTTTGTACCTTCTCTTTGCACCTTCCCTCCCTTCTCCGTTGTATACTTCTCTTTCTTCTTCATATATAGCAGCGGCGGCATGGTGATGAGCTCCCTCTCTCTCTCTCTCTCTCTCTCTCTCTCTCTCTCTCTCTCTCTCTCTCTCTCTCTCTCTCTCTCTCTCTCTCTCTCTCTCTCTCTCTCTCTCTCTCTCTCTCGCAAAGCTTTAAGCTCTCTCGCTCTCTTTCATTCTTTCTCGCAAATATTTTCTCAGCGAATGTTACGCTCGGGTTTTCAAAACTTTTTCCCCAGACCGGCGTCGCTATTTGCGTCGCTATATACGTCACTATTTGTGTCGCTATATGCGTCGCTATATACGTCACTATTTGTGTCGCTAATATTAGCGACACAAATAGCGACGCATATAGCGACGCAAATAGAGACGCATATAGCGATGCAAATAGCGACGCATATAGCGATGCAAATAGAGATGCATATAGCGACACCGCTTTTTTGCGTCGCAAATGGCCGTCGCTATTGCCCCATTCCCTTGTAGTGCATGAGAGCAACAATGGGAATGATGTCCTCTTGGTCTCTTCTTGTTTCAGTGCACATGCCCTAATTGCAGATACGGATGATAACATGTACACTTGGATTTTAGATTTAGGTGCCTCTTTTCATGTCACCCCTCATTGCGAGTAGTTTTCCGACTATACTGGGGGCAGACATGGAGTTGTCCATCTCACGGACAACTATGCATGTGACATTGTAGGTATTGGCAGGGTGTAGCTGCAGTTTCAACATGCATCTCTCTTCACTCTTTAGCATGTCAAGCATGTATCTCAGCTCAAGAAGAGCTTGATTAGTATTGGTTAGCTAGATGATGATGGTTTTCATACCACCTTTGGTGATGGAAAATGGAAGATGTGTAAGGAATCTAAGGTTATTGCAAGAGGTTGCAAGAGTGATACTTTTTATCCACTTCATGTATCTAGTGTGCATGATCATGTTGTCGCCATGATCGAGCAACTAAGTGTTTCCTTGTGGTATGGCTGGTTGGGACACATGAGTCAGATAGGAATGAAAGTACTTTCTTGTTTTGGTTACTTGCCTTGTCTTTGTTATGCTGATTTTGAGCACTATGATCATTGCGTTTATGGGAAGCATGCATAGACATCTCATAAATGGTCTCTTTCATTAAAATCTTTGCCTCTAGAGCTAGTACATTTCGATGTCTATCAAATGCCCGGGTTATCTCTACGAGGAAAGAAATACTTTGTCACAATTGTTGATGATGCTACTCAGAATGTATGGGTTTACCCTATTCATAGCAAAGGACGAAGTGCTTGACAAGTTTCAGAAATTCCTAGCATTGATTGAGAACCAAACTGATAAGACACTTAAGTGTCTTTGCTCTGACAACGGTGGGGAGTATGTGTCCAAAGCCTTTCACGCATTTTGTGACAGCAAGGGGATAAAGAGAGAGCTCACCACCCCTCATAATCCATCCCAAAATGAAGTTGCAAAGTGCATGAATTGGACCATATAGGATAAGGTCCGTACATAATGGAATTTAGAGTGTGATAGAGCTATTTTGTTTGATTGAATTCTATCTCATAAGCTACTTGCACTCTATGATAGGTATACTTCACTTTGAGTTTCCTATTGCATAGCAACTATAATATCTAAAGAAACAACCATCCATCATCCCAAATTCGAGTATCTCATGATCAAAACAATAATAATGTAATAATAAACATAATTCCATAAGTGACATAGTGCGTCTTGGTTTAGAATTCCTACAACATTATATTGCATGTATGCTAGTTCATAAAATGATTGCTTTGAAAATAAATACAACATCTTGTTACAATGGTGTGCGTGCATCAAGTACCAACATGCATGATGTTCTAATAGGCTTGGGATTCGGGGACATGTGGCCTCTCATACAAATATTCATATTGATGGAGCACTCGCATAGGCCCTTGATAGTAAGAGATTGTTATAGTATTGGGATTTAGGGACATCTAATCTACCATACTAATGTTATTGTTGATGGAGCATTCACAGAGGCCTTTGAGAATGAGAGATTGTTATAGTCTTGGCCAAAAGGCTTATTGTTGCCATTATACATCTAAACACCACCTAGGGTTAGAGATCAATCATTTCCTCAAGCAACTAATTTCTTATTGCAATTGCAAAACCCATCAACTCTAAACATCCAATCTCCATAATTTGGAGCGAATTATGTGTTCAAAAAGTTAAGGCAAATAGTTGTTGTTCTTATTCTTTTCTAAAGTATGGTTACAAGATCTATTTATTGAAGAAAAGATGATGTATTGCCAAGAAACCCTTGTGGGTTCTTATTAGATCTTAGCATGCTAGCCCACGCTACCTAGAAGTGTAAGTAGATACAAATTAAGAAGGTTAAGTGCCAAGCCTTCTCATTGATGGTGTTCTTAGGCATAGTCAAATACTAAAAGGAAGGCTATCCCATTGTTTCCAAAGCAATGTCATAAGTGATAACCTTGTGCAACAATCAGCCCAGTACACATAGGGTATCATGAAGCATCCATTGTTTGAGATACTCATGATCCTAACATATAATTGTTGAGCTAGAGGTTTGTAAGATGTGTGGGACCCTTACAAAGGAGAATATTCTTGAAGATGTGAAAACTCCTCAAAAAGTGAAAGAATGGCTACAGAATGGCTATATGACAATCTGAGTCTCCGCAAAGTTCTCAAAGAGGACAATTGTAATCTAGTAATTGTTCAAAAATAGGGCCATTGTCACTCCACAAAGTTGAAGACTAGAATGCCCTACATTGTTACCACACATTTTGGATGAAGGGCAAGTGGATGAATGGTAAATGTTGTCAAAGGTTTGGAGTCAATTGTTTGGGAGGGAAGCATCATCAACCTCATAAGTCTCAATGGATGATGAACTAGTGCACCTTTTGAAGAAAAATTTTCAAAAAAGAAAAACATAGAGAAGCTAGAGGTAAAGAGAAAACACATTTTCAATATGCAAAATTAATGTTAAAAGGGCTATGAAAACATGAAAGCCATGGATGTTAATGCTACATAAAAACCAATCACGTTACATTAGAGTTTTAGAATCTGGTTTTTAATTTCCTGCATGCTTGTGGATAATGGCATTGCATTTAGCTTATTATAGGCTTGTGTTTGTTCTATCTATAGAGCGTCTAATAGAGTTCCAACAATTTGGGCTTCTACGAGCAAACCCAGGGTATCATTTCTATATTAAAGGGACATTTGACATATGCCAATTCAGACGTGACACTAATAACAAGTTGGTGAACCTATGTTTTGATCCCTTCAAAGGTGCACTTTGCTCGAGTGGCGTGTACCTAGCTAATATGTTATTGAGATAAGACTTGTGCTTATGTATAAAGATTGTACAATGGTCTAATTGTCTAATGCATATTGATTCATGATCTACCATATAAATAGAATGAGGTCGTGGCACAATAAAATAAGAAAAACGAAGTTTAATCAAAGCATAGGAAATTATCATAATCAAAGGCTAGCAACTCCAACTTTGGTGACTATATAGAGGTTGATAGCAAGTCACAAGTTAGATTGTTTATCCTACTTTGGTTTTTCCTAAACTTGGATTATTTCCTATTCATTTTGCATGACTAAAAGGAAAGAAAGTCTTTTGAGACAAAGGTTACCTAAACTTAGATCACTTTCCCTAATCATTTTCTTCTACATCTTGTTCATGGCCAAGCTCTCAAGGCCAATCAAAAAATAATCTTTCCTCGTCATATCAATCACATGTTATCTTCTCTCTTAGGAATGATATTGTCGCATCAATCGCATGATTTTTCATCGCCTCAATCTTAGAAACAAGCACATTCTCTCTATGTGTTGAACCTAGCAAAGGTAGCGCACGTGCACACGCACGCACGCGTGTGCGCGCGCGCTCACTCACTCACTCACTCACTCACTCACTCACTCACTCACTCACACACACACACACACACACACACATGAAAATTCATGGATCTAGAGCATAGCAACAGTTTTGGAGGACGGAAGGTAAAGAGAGGACTCATGAAGACATGACTCAGACACTGACTGTCACACAAGTGAATTAGGTTTCAAGATTGAGACTTGAACTCATAAACACAATCTTGTGTGTGGACAATGACATTGACACTTTACTGGAAGGAAAAGAGTACTACCATTGCATTTAGAAAAGGAAGCAAGTATAATGCTTTATAGGAAAGTAGTAAACTGCAGTAGGCACCATTGTGCATATGGGATAGGTAAGCTTGCATATCCTTGGCCCTGAAGCTCCATACAAAGAGGCTGTTAGTGGGTGTGATTGTCTAAATCTCAACACCCCTCCTCAATCACAACCAGAAAGGCACTAAGTGTGTAGAGGCTGTAATGAGAACCAATTACAAAGTGTGGGCACACCACAAACATGGTAGACACCAGAGGCTGTCATAGAAAAGGCTAAGTGTGGGCACCAAAACATGATGGACATCCAGAGGTTGTAACAGTGGCCTCACAAAGTGTACAGGGACTATAATGCCAAGTTACATGAGGAGTTTTCAAAGCTTATGGCAAGAAGCATTAGGGCTAGGAAATACAAGGCTTTTAGAATAGTTTATCAGAGTAATCAGAGTAGAAGGACTGGTGAGGTTTGTCCTTCCTATCCTAGTGGTCTTCATCTTCATCTTCATCTTCTTCTTTTGGTCCATGGTCTTCTTCTTTCACAGTTGCAAGATAGGCCTTTTGAGACCTCTTCCTGGCATGACAAAATTTCTCCGTGTGTCCAGTTCTTTTGCAGAAGTCACAGAAGAGCGGTTCCTTCTTGCCCTTATACCTGTTGCCAACATACAACATTTGTTCATCTTTAGAGGTGCTTGGTTCTCCCTTTGACTTTATCTTCTTTTCTTCTTCAAGTAGGGAAGCCTTAATGTCAACCAGTTTAGGATTAGGCATATTGATTAGAGTGGTTGATACATTATCATAATCAGGATGCAAACTTTTTAGTAGGACACCAATACAGATATCGTCATCCATCTTGAGATCAATCCCGGCAAGCTGACTAAGGAGACTTTCCATGTAGTTTAAATGATTTGCAAGGGATATGTTAGATTTCATGTCTAGCCTAAAAAATTCAATCAGTAATCCATACTTAGATGACTTTGATTGTGCACCAAACAAAGTATCTAATCTCTTCCAAGTATCATTAGAAGTTTCATAAGCATCCACATGATGGATGTAGCTGTCATCCAATTCCAGTTTGATGATGGCATGTGCTTTGTCATCATTCTTCTGCCAAGTAGCTGCAAGATCCGCATCTCGAGGCTTCTTCTCTTTGCCATTTGTGATGGCCCAAATACCCTTCTTTATTAGGATGAGCTTGATGCGGGTCTGCCAGGTGTGAAACCCGACTCCTTTGAATCGAGCTATCGGTGAGTCTTTTCCCATGTTGGAGAGCTGGAGTAGCAGCAAATCAGCTCCAAAATTCTCAGATTTCAACAGCAGAAGAGTTGACTTTGAGTGTGCTAATAAGCACAAGTGCCAAAAAGCACTAAGTGATTAGTATCAAGAGATACTTGTGGAACCAAATGCTTGGCAAATTCTCAATAGGTCTTCTATTCCCCTCCTTGATTTCCTTGTTGAATTGCTTTGCTGGAAACTGAAGGTGGCAGAGCCTTGAGTAGGGTAAGAAGAATGAGAAGGATGAGATGTAAGAGGTTTGATTTCTTCGAGACTTCAAAGGATCTTCAAGCACTTTCCCTCCTCAATGATTTGATAGCCCAAAGTTTGCTGAGACCTCTGTTTTGAAGCATATCAGAGTGGCTGTGGGTTGCTCTAGGTGGTAGGAGAGAGAAAATGATGAAAAATTGAGCTTAGGTGAAATTTGGCTATGACTGACAATTAGGGTTTCTGAGGCAGCCCTGGTTTTTTACACATTGCAGGAGCTGTAGTTGATCATTTTGAAAACTTTTTTTATAGAAATGAAGCTTAGCTAATGCTCTACAAAAGCCCTATAGCAATCGTCAAGATCTGGTCGAGCAACAGGCACACAGAGACGAAATCTGAAACAAATGCAATTTTTGTCAGCGATCATGAATTCGTGCAATGCTGGGTAGGAAGGAGGCCAATGTTATGAACTAATGTGCCAGGAGGGAGTGCCACGAGCAGAAGAACAAATCTTTAGAAGGAAGTGGGTCCAAATATGGCTTGCAGAGTGAGATATGAAAGCTCCAAGCAAGGTAGGTAGGTGTTGGCTATGGCAGACACAAGGTCAAATGAGAATGGAGAGAAAAATTGGAGCCATGAGCTGAAGATGAATTGACCAGAGGTGGAGAGGGACTAGAGGAGCTGGAAGAGCAAAGAGAAGGGCTGTGCCATGCTCAGCCAGCTCTGATACCATGTGAAAATTCATGGATCTAGAGCATAGCAACAGTTATGGAGGACGGAAGGTAAAGCGAGGAGTCATGAAGACATGACTCAGACTGACTATCACACAAGTGAATTAGGTTTCAAGATTGAGACTTGAACTCATAAACACAATCTTGTGTGTGGACAATGACACTGACACTTTACTGGAAGGAAAAGAGTACTATCATTGCATTTAGAAAAGGAAGTAAGTACAATGCTTTATAGGAAAATAGTAAACTGCAGTAGGCACCATTGTGCATATGGGATAGGTAAGCCTGCATATCCTTGGCCCTGAAGCTCCATACAAAGAGGCTATCAGTGGGTGTGATTGTCTGAATCTCAACAACACACACACACACACACACACACACATTTCATGTCATTAACAATTAACAATATGGATTATCACTAATTATCACTTTATGTGATTTTACATAGGTTTTTAAATAACAAAGTAGCCAACCCTTCGAACTTCAAGCAGCACAACTCGACTACTCTTCTTTGAGTATATAAATCAACTTAATAGATCTCTAGCTTATTTATAGTAGAAATATACATTGTTATGATTCAATGGTTCAGTACGTACCTAGTTTAGGTTGCATGATTTCTTGGTCTTTCAGTTGAAATTCAAACCTTGGCACGAACCTATAATAGAGGGAAAAACCAAAAATCTAATCTTTAAAAAAATGAGAAAAGAGGTCAAATAGAGTTACATCTCATGCTTAGGAGGAAAATTTGAATTTCAAATTGTTAGATTATTAAAATCTATATTGTATTAATTTTAATTGCTATGAGTTCAAATTTTTTAACCTAGGAAATCGAAATTTTAAAATTCTTGCAAATTGTGTAAAGACATATAGCCCAACTTGATCTCAAGGTTTCTTTGAGATTGAACTTGGTCGTGTGGTCAAGCTCAATCATAGAGAGGGTTTGGCGAGCCTGCAATGATACATTTTAAGTGTAACACTATGATAAAATGGTGAAAAGTTAAGCTAAAGTTTCAATTCGACCTGTGTTCTCTTGGAGGATCAATTAATTAGTAGTTAGGAGGACTTCCATAATCTTATCAATGTCTTTCTAGGGTAGAAACCTATCTAGGTCAAGATAGTTTCCACTTTGTGTTGGAGTCTCTTTCGGGAGCACAACTTGGCCATGTGCTCAAGCTTGGTTACACTTGATGCAATATGGTTTAGAGAATACCAACATAGTTCTACTCTCTCATCAAGTTCCCAAGGGCAAGATAGTTTCAACTTTGTCTTGGAGGCCTATTTGGGTGCAAAGCTTGGCCATTCTCTCAAATTTGGCACTCGGGATAATATAATTACCACTCTGTCTTGGAGCTCTTTTTGGGATCAAAGCTTGGTTATATGCTCTAGCTCACCATTGAGGGTAAGATAGTTTAGAGAACACCAATTTAGTTCTACCTCTCATCAAGTTCTTGAGAGCAAGATAGTTTCAACTCTATCTTGGGGACCACTTTGATGCACAACTTAGACATGAGCTCAAGTCTAGTGACATTGAAGGCAAGATAGTTCCCACCCTCTCTCGGATCTCTTTTGGGAACAAAGCTTGCCCTCAAGCTTGGAATTGAGGACAAGCTAGTTTAGGGAACATCAATATAGTTCTACTCTCTCATTAGGGCCCAAGGGCAAGAGACCTAATTGGGTGTAGATCTTTGACATGCACTCAAGCCTGGCACTCAAGGCAAGATAGTTCTAACCCTATCTTGGATCCTTCTTTGGGAGCATATCTTGGCCTTGCACTCTAGCGTAGCAGTGAGAGTAAGATAGTTCCCATCCTATATTGGATTTCTCTTTGGGAGCATAGCTTGGCCCTGCCCTCAAGCTTGGCAAACTGAAAGAAAAATAGTTCCCACTCCATCTTGGAGCTCTTTTTGGGAGCACAAATTAGCCTCGTGCTCTAGCTTGTGGCACTGAGAGCAAGATAGTTTGAAGAACACAAATATAGGTTTACTCTCTCATCAAGATCACATTGAGAGATCATATTACTCTTGATTTATGATGTCTTCTAAAAGGATACAAATTCAGGAGATGGGTGTTCTTTTCAAGAATTTGCCCTTTCTAATTCAATGTGTTCTAAATGTATAGAAGTCAAACATAGAACTATGTCTTCCCTATAAGCCCTTGTTGGATCAAGTTTTCATTTTGTTCCTTGTTGCAATGTCTAGTCTTTGTAAGGTTCAATGTTTCTCAAATTCTTGCAAAGTAAGTTTAGTGATTTAAGAGCAATGGTAGATTTTAGCCCCTTTCCTCTCAACCTCTATTATTTCATTCATAATATAATTTTTATAGCTTATTTTTTGTTGTTAAAGTACGCTCATCTCAAGTTTATGAATTGAAGTTAAGGTTTGTTATGTTATCCTCTTTTGTGCTTGACCTTGTGATTTCTTTTTAGCACACAAGTTTGTCAGTTGTCCTTGTTCATTTATAGCATATGATCCACAAAGAGTGCTCAATAGTCATCTTGTTTAAGATTAAGTCATCATTTAGGATCAATTGATAGTAGTCAAGAATATTTCCGTAATCTTGTCAATGTCTTTCTAGGGTTCTACAACAAGATAGTTCCCACTCTGTCTTGGAGCTCTCTTGGAAGCACATCTTGCCATGCCCTCAAGCATGCCCGCACTAAGCACAATATATTTTAGAGAATACCAATATAATTCTTCTCTCTCATTAGGTTCCTGAGGGCAAGATAGTTCCAACTTTGTCTTGGAGACCTCTTTGGATGTAGATCTTGGCCATGTGCTCAGCTTGGCATTGGGGACAATATAATTCCCACTCTATCTTGGAGCTCTCTTTAGGAGCAGAGCTTGGCCCTGTGCTCAAGCCTAGCACTGAGGGAAACATAATTTAGAGAATACCAATATATTTCTACTCTGTCATCAAGTTCTCAAGGGCAAGATAGTTCCAACTCTATCTTAGAGGCCTCTTTCAATGCATAGCTTCAAGCGTGGCAACATTGAGGGCAATATAGTTTCCATTCTCTCTTGGAGCTCTCTTTGGGAGCAGATCTTGACCTTGTGCTCAAGCCTAGCATTGAGGGTAAGATAGTTTAGAGAACACAAATACAGTTCTACTCTCTCACTAAGGCCCTAAGGGCAAGATAGTTCCAACTTTGTCTTGGAGACCTCTTTGGGTGTAGAGCTTGGGCATGCGCTCAAGCCTCACACACTGAGGGCAAGATAGTTTTGGCTAGTTAGATTCTAATAATAATAATAATAATAATAATAATAGCTCGTTAATCTTCTTTATTGGACCCAGAGGGTTCACCATGATATTGATTTGGGTTTACATACATTGATTCTAGTGAAAGGTATAGGTTGATCCAATCGGGGAGTACGATAGCTTTGAATGAAGTTGCTTTTGTGCACTTTCAAGCATGACAAAGTGTAGTGAAATAGAGCTTGTAAACTGACATCGTCATTCTTCAAATGATGCCTTGAAGATATGGGAATGATCCCAAGGCAAGAATTAGTCCAAACACATGTTTCCTTTTCAAATGTAATCTTTATCCTCCAGTATCAAAAGGAAAAGTGTCACCTCATCCATGCATAACATTTGTGATCACCAAGCCATTGGTATCATCATCCATGGAATCATATGCATGTACTTTTGATCCAAAAAAACATGAGCAACTGAATCAAATATAAACTCATGGCCATGGAATTCCTCATGCTAGTCATGATCTACATAATTTACCTCATGTTGGTCTTCAAGTAACTACCCAATATAATCTTTAGGAGTATCATATGATGCTACTTGAGCCCCTTTATTTTCCTCTTAGCCTGCATCAAAATTTTCATCAGCATGATCGTCTTCATCCCCTTCATCTAAATATTCAATTACCAAGAATATTTTTTTATTCTTTGTTTTTCATATCTCTTTGGAGCACATTGATTCAACACATCTATAACATAACCCTTGAGCATGCAATTCTCTGATCTGATCACTAATTGAATGTCTAGCTCTACTAATTTTAGACAAAATTTTGCCCACAACATCACTATCTAGATCAGCAATAGATGTATCATATTGCCATCCATGGTGGTCATGATAAACATAAAATGATTGTTGATTATAGTCATACTTTTGCTTATGTATACAATGTTGCCTATAAGAGAATGGTTGTTTATACTCATCACTATTGCACAAATCGAGCAATGATTGTATCAAGTCTTATTGAATTGCTGCATTAACCATAGCAATTGATGCAATCAACATATTCTTGTCTCCTACATGCCCTAAGCCTTGTTGCAAAACGTCATTACCATAAAGATTTGTGAGCGATTCCAAAATGCATCGCTATACCAGCTGATCAATATGAGATATTAAGTGTTGGGCAAGTGCTCATTTTATCCGAATTACATCTATCACTTCTATTGCCATCATGGTATCATCAAAAACCATAAGTGCATGTGCCAATACATCAATTGTGTCAGCCATATGAGAAATTGAGCATAAGGATATGTGCCAATACATCCATTGTGTCAGCCATATGAGCAATTGACTTGCTAAATTCCATTTCTTCTTATGATGCTCATAATATTGCCTTGTAGCATATGATAAGAAGAAAAACCATGTGAGTAATGCTCTTTTGTTGAGGCATCTATACATCATAATCCATTGTTGTTGATAAAATAAACTATTATTTTTGCTATACAAATAAGTTTATTGAGTAATTAGTTTCCTATTAGTTGCATTTCTTTAGCAAAGGATTTCAAGTCTTTTTAGGAACCACAAAGACCTTCCCCTTCTGAGTACAATACTGTGCTCAATACTAAATCAATGGTAGTAACTATTCAATATTTTCATAGTTTAGATTAGCAGTCCACAATCCACAATTGGCAAGAGCAAACCTTACAATTCTAACAAGTAGAATTTGCTACTACTATGTTGCCACAACTACTCCTACTACTGCTAGTAATAGTTGCTACTATTGCTATTACCACAATTATTGCTATTACTACCATTAGTAACTGTTGTTGTGTTCAAATTGTTGTGTACAACTACTGGTTTCAACTTGATGCTTTCAAAATATAAAGCTTAATCCAGTACAAGCTTCACTATCAGACAAGTGTATCATATGCCAATTAGAAACCGCTTGGAGAGCATTATTAGTAGATAGATGGTAGCAATTACAGATGGTAGACTTCTTGATAGTGTTGAGATGAGCACATAGCATTGTTCTCCTTTTTAGATTTTATCAAAATTTTTAACTATCATCATCTGATATTTCAACATTGATAGCCTTTCACCTTCCATGCTCCTTAAATGGTTTAGACAATCAACAAGAAATTTCTCCATATTGCCAAGTGCATGTACCATCAAACATTTGCAACTCATTAGCAACCCCTATTGTAGTTGTAGCTATCACTAAAGATGTTTCATTACACAAAATAATACATTGAAGAAATAGGGAGGCTAGTTGGAAGGGTTTTGTGTGAGGTGCCTGCCCATCGGCTTTCCAGGCACTCTTTTAGCGGTCTATCGAGAAACGAATCTAAGCGTCGCTACCCGACACTCCCAAGGAATGTTCCGAGTTTTGTCGCCTAGGGTTTCCCGAATCTGCCTCGCAACGGAACGTTCACGACCGAACCCACTAGGATCGACCTGAAATTTGGGTTTCTAGTTGTCAAGGTCTCCTGTTAGCATTCTAGCGTCGGGTATTGGACATCCTACTTTACGCAGAGATACCCAACCCGAAGTAGATCTATGCCGCACTTGGTTCAAAAAGAATGGGAAACGAGAGGGATGCGTTGCTCAACCTCTCTGCCCATAGGGCATAGTCCCATTCCGGTCCCCTAAAACGACATGAATCCGGTTCTAACCTATCAATACCTAAAGGTCGAATGACGATAAAAACTTGTGAGAAGCCTTCCAGTTCTCTGGGACCACCCTGCCATAGGACGGACCCGTCGGGGGTTCCGTCCACCCGCTTCCCTTAATAGCTTTAGTTTTCTAATTAGGTCCTACCACATTTATGTGTGACACTTAAAATCAGCTCCATTAATTAAGCCTTTTAGGGAACAAGGTTCGCTCGCGTAAATTATAGCACAGACACGAAAACAGAGCAAAGCAATCTATTGAAAAACAAGATCAAACAAGTTCCTTAACTTATCTTCAAGTTAATCTTTGTCTCCCGCCCATACAGGAGAAATTATGTTTCACTTCTATCCAACAAAAGTATCCCTTCTACCCTGCAGAAGTAACTGGTCCAATTCACATGGCACCAAAACTCAATCCTTTATCTAGAATAGGATCTCCCAACATGCCCAGATGTTGGGGGCCACGGAGGTCTTCAACTCCATTCTTGACCTAGCAAGGGGTGTCCAGAGCTCCAACTGACCCACAAGTTGTCTAGGAGCAAAACATCATTCCCGTGGTTGGCCTTTTCACCACTCGACCTTCGGCCCGTGAATCGAGCAGTGCCCTTTCGGGTTAATACCCGGTGCGACCATGGAGGTGATCCACCCATACAATATATCCTTCCTTAATTAAATCCTTTAAGAATCAAGCACAAACAAGGCATTCAGCCTAATATCATTTTCCAAGAAAACATTCTTTTATTCCCATGGCGACTTGTCATCACAGACCCTTGCCATACATTTACCATAAATCACAAGCACTTGGAATAATCATCCAAACAACAACTAACAACCAATTGAATGTAAAAGCATTTAGGATATTGTTTGATCAACCAACAAAACCAATTGCATTCTTTCCAAAACAATGCAAGAGTAGATGAAATAATATTTCACATTGCATAATTGCTCTTCCCCTTGGGATCTAAGAGTAATATTATGCAAAAATGTTCTTAACACTTCCTTCCTTCGGCTAGGGTATATGTTAAGGGTTCAAACACTATTCATGATGTAAATTCTATAGGTCACTTACCTTGATTGATAATCCCAACCCTGGATTTGGATTGGCAAAAGTCATCGTTATCCAATGGATCTCAAGACATCCTAGTTTTAACCCTTATGATTAATTTCTTGTACGAGCTCTTAGTCAAGTCATGAGGCAATTAGAAAATTATCCTCATATATCAAACATATTATAGGCATAACGTGTAAATACTTAATAAGATAAGTGCGAGATGATCTCAAGTAATTAGACTCCAATAGACCGTGCATTGAGCTAGAATCTAGTTTTTCTTAATATTCGGGCTCTTAGGCTAAGTACCTTTGAAGTATCTAACTTTCAACTAGTACTTTCTATTCATGATTCTCAATGTCATATTCTTTTAGTAATTATGCTATTTATAACCCTTGACTATACTTTAATCTAGCACTTGTATGCCCAATCTTTTAATGTCGTTCTTTTTTACAACTATGCCATTCATAACGCTTGACTGATTCTTCCTTGTAATTGCTCTACTAGCAAGTAAGTCATATGTAACTAGGTGCAATTATCTACCCTTGATATATGCACTTCACAAACTCCATCTTCCGAATAGGTGAGATGAAATTTATCCTTTCCCATTACCTATGCTCGTGCAATAGTATGGGGCCTAACGTATCTCATACGAGAATCAAAGCAAGCATCAATCAATTTGAAAATACATTACTTATGACCGGAACCCGCAGTTGGATTGACGATGATGCCTTTGCCCGAACCCTTGTTGCTGGTTGCAGGATTATCATCCGCACGCGACATTCTTCACTTGGAGGCCATCATCCGTAGGTAGACTCAAGAGATTAAGAAGGTGGAATAGATTCAAGATGGGAGAGCGTAAGAGAAGATGGTTTAGTCGAGGATCGAGATAGAGGGAATTGAGTTAATTCTCTTCCTTGCAGATCTCGGGGTGACTCTTCTCTCTCTCTCTCTCTCAAGCTCTCTTTCAAGCTCTTCCTCACAAACTCTTGGAGGAGTATCCTCTTCTCTACCTCTCTCTCGCAGCCTCTCGGTGTCTCCTTATGCTCCTTATGCCTCTCCCATGCCTCATATTTATAATGAATTAGAAAAGAGGGCTTGTGGTTGAGAAGTGGAGCTCTTTGTGGAGGGGGATCTTGGAAAGATCAGTGATCTGATGCTCAGATCATAAATCTGATGGTTCCATTGGCTCCGAAAGGGGGGTAAAACCCCAAGACACTTGTTTAGAAAGCTCTTAGTTCACTCCTTCTTCTTTTCTCTGTTCGAAGTGCTGTCTACTGCCTGTAAACTGCGATCGCAACGCGC
Source organism: Lygodium microphyllum (assembly GCF_053477565.2). Lineage (NCBI taxonomy): Eukaryota > Viridiplantae > Streptophyta > Polypodiopsida > Schizaeales > Lygodiaceae > Lygodium > Lygodium microphyllum. Next base: position 10,135,423 of record NC_141155.1, on the reverse strand, counting down.
GCGATTTCGCCATTCACTTTTCTTTTTTTTTTTTTAAGGATAATATCCAAAGTATCTAAAATATACTATTTTTGCCCAAAATCTAATATTTTTGGACCATCCAAACTATACTCATGAACTTAGTGATTAATATAACTCATAAGTCTCGTTCACGTTGTAATTTACGTGAAGGGTGGCTACGGTCCTTGCCAATCCAAGAAAAATATCGAATTTATGACTCTTGATTTTTATAAATAAAATATTTTAAATTAAATAAAAATTATCAATAATTAATGTTAGTTAGTTTTTACCTTAGTTAGTCTTTAGTTAGTAATCTTACTAACTTATTAATTGACTAACTAACTTACGAACCAACCAACTAACTTTTATTGTGCGGAGATATTACATTTTGGATATAGATCTCAATGTTGCATATGACATAATGAAGGATGATCCTTGAGGCTCACACTGCTTCCATTGAGCATGCTATCCATAGAGTTGAATTTCCTATTAAGGCCATCAACTATCTATCAAAAGTACCTTGGAGCATACCATGTCACAAATGGAAAAGTAGCAAGGAGTTACTTAGGCTTACTAGGTTGAAGGTAGAATCTGTAGTAGTTCTTGCACATACAAATAATTGGTGAATTACTTATTCAGCAAGTTCTAATCAATCTAGAAGTAGGGATCTATGTGTTGACATTGAACTATATGCAATTGGTGAGCCATTGCACTGACATAACATAGAACTTCAATGACATCATCGATGGTAATTCCCTTACACATTGAACACTTTGTTGACTGGAATCCAATTCATATTTTTCTTACCTCAACTACCATAAAACTAGGACTGTATTTAGAGCTTCAAATCTAGCCTTTTTTATTTACTCTAAGCATATCCACATTTAAAGAAAAAGCCTTGGTCAGTGTGGACATAGCTATGCAGCCTCTTGGCATCTTGTAAATGCAATGTCAGATTAAATGGCAAACTTCAAAGTCTAAAGTTCAGGTTGAATGTGGCAATGCTCTCTATGGTCTAGAAAATCAATTTGAGAACTTTCTTCTTTTAGAATTGAGAGTTTGAATTCATGTGATGCCTTGCTTGTTGCTCACAAAAGTTCTACCCCAATTACCAATCAACATTGTAATATTCCATATCATTAGAGCAACCTTTTCTTAGATCCAAATCAAAATGCTAACAGTGCAACTAGCAGTGACCATCCACCAGGAACTCAAGTAAACTTATCACAATTAGGATAAGTAGCCAACTATCTAGCTCAATAGTAGATGCAATTTTGCAATTGATTTTGGGACTACAATGCCTTATGTAAGAGGATGATCCCACAGTATTCCTAAATAGCTTTATAGAGAGAATGAAAGCCTTGCAAGAGATCCTAATACTTCAGTTTCTGAGAAGACAAATCCATTGGTGGATTGATCCAATCTCAAAATTGCTATAATCTTTGCAACCAGATGAACCAAGAAATACAAAAGAAAGCACGGGAGCTTGTTGAAACAAGTGAAATCCATGGAACAAAATGTCACTATGTAGTTGATTGATCTACTTCTATAGGGAAGATATAGTACTATATTTGACTTTTATACATTTAGAACACATTGAACTAGAAAGTGTGAATTCTTGAAAAAAACACCCATTTGTTGAATTTTTATCCTTTTATAAGACATCATAAATCAAGAGTAATATGTGTGCTATGTTAAGGAGCCCTTTATGACATTCTTGAGCAAGAAAGGCCAAGCTATGCTCCTAAAGAGACCTCCAAGATAGATTAGGAACTACCTTTAAAGGCTAAGAAAGATTGGGAGCAAAATCAAAGTAAAGTCATATATTGGATGTCTCTTAGTTTCACAAATAGCATGATGGGCTATTTTCAAAAATCTAAAATCCCATTACTACATGGAAGAATTTGGCAAGGTTATTTGAAGTAAATACAAATGCCAAAAAGCTGCAGCTCAAGTCGTCTAAGCTAAACCAAGGTGAAAAGAGGAAATCTATCCATTAATGATTATGACTTGAAGATCAAGAGTATTGTGGAAGCTCTTAAATCTATTAGTGTGGTAGTTGATGACAATAATAATGTTGTGTGTGTATTCTTAGATGAACTTGGAGATGAATACAAGAGCTTCGAGTCATCTATGAATACATGAGATGCTATCCCTGATTTTATAGACTTGGTTTCTATGTTGATCTTTGAGGAGAAGAATTCTAATAGGAAACAGAACTTTGATGATGGTGGAGAGTGGTGGTATTGTGATAAAAAATGTCACATTTCTAAAAATTGCTTCAAAAAGAAAGCTAAAATTAGAAATGGAAAAAAGCAGCAAGGTAACTAGCAGAAACGATGATGACAAGAGTGAGTAGTTGTTTGTTATGTAACACTTTATGAAAACTATGACTATTGATGGTTCATCAAAGAATGATGTATGGTATGTAAATTCAAGATTCTCTAACCACATGACTTCTCATGGAGAGTGGTTAAGAGAGATGTATTCGAGAGTCTCTGAGCCATGTGGAGACAAGGGATGATATAACTCACCCCATTACTCATGTTGAAAATGTTCATTTGAGTATTCAAAATGGCAAAACTAAGTACTTTATTGATGTGCTCCATGTATCAAATACTACAAAAACTTGGTTTCTGTTGGTGAAATGATAGAATAGGGATTGCAAGTTTGATTCACATCTAATGGTTGTTATGTAGAACATCTAAAAAATGATTGTAGGTTGATTGCAAAAGGGAGACATGCTGGAAAATTGTTTACTCTTGATGTTAAGTTTTCTTGGAATGGATATTATCATATTTGCATAAGGTTCAGGTGTGGGATCCTACAAAGACTACAACTTTGAGTGGTTGCACGTATTACATTTGCTTCATTGATAATCATACTCTCGCAAAGTATGGGTTTACTTAATGCATGAGAAAAGTGAGGTGCTTACTCACTTTAAAAGCTTTAAGGCTTTGGTTGAGAAGGAGACATGGCTGCATATTAAATACGTGAGATCAAATGGAGGAGAGATTATCTCTCCAATTAGTTTTTCATTTTTTGCAAAAAAATTGTATACAGAGGCAGTACACATGTAGATATACTCCACATAAAAAATGGAATTGCTAAGAAAAAAAATAGGCTCATGGTATTGATTATGAGGAGACCTTCGCCCCAATGTCTAAAATGGCCACTATGAGGACTATCATAGCAATGGCTGCATCAAAATGTGAGGTAGCTTGGTTGCACATGCTACTTGGTGATTTGGGGATGCAAGTGGATAAGAAGGTTATCATCTACTATGATAATCTTAGCAACATTCAATTGGCTAGGAAACCAGTGTATTTTGCGCAGACCAAACACATAGAGGTTCATTACCATTTCATTCAGGAGCAGGTTCTAGCAAGTGATATTGACTTAGTTTATGTTAGCACAAAGAATCAAGCTGTTGATATTTTTACCAAGGCCTTGGGAGCTAAGAAACTTCAATGCTTTAGGACTATATTTGGAATTCATGAGCTCATGCTAAGCTCGAGGGGGAGTGCTGAGATATGGAGCTCTACATAAGTTAGCATCCACTATGTGCCTTGGTGATGTGGCATGATATTATTCATTGATGTATTAGGTGACCAACATGAGGATATGCTAGTGATTCTATAGCTAGACTACACCCATGTAGTCCATCATTGGTTATGACACATTTATTGTGCCACCCCTTCCTTTCTAGTAGTAGCTGACCGTGTGTACATATGTTGTGGTACTTTTATATTAGTCTTTTATTATGTTGTAGACTTAGTTATTTTGTGTGGAAGAAGAAGAAAGGAGGAGAAGAAGATTTCATCCATGTCTCTCTGTGTTCTCAAGTCTCCATTGCTTGTGTGTGTGTGTTCTCTTGGGTGCTTTACCTTTCTCCCCTCTTGTCCATTTTCAAAAGGCCCTAATGAGATAGTACAACTATATTGGTGTTCTCTGATCTCTCTTTCCCTTAGTGCCAAGCTTGACTATAAGGCCAAGATCTTCTCCAAAAGAGAGCTCCAAAAGAAGGTGGGAACTATCTTGCCCTCAACGATGGCAAGCTTGAGCACATGTCCAAGCTATACAACAAAAGGGGTCTCCAAGATTGAGTTGGAATTGTCTTTCCCTCAAGATCCTAATGAGAAAGTAGAATAGTATTGGTGATCTTTCCCTGAGTGCTACCAAGATTGAGCCCATTGGCAAGCTATACACCCAAAGATGTCTCCAAGATAGAGTGAAAACCATCTTGCCCTAAGAATCTTGATGACAAAGTAGAACTTCATTGTCTTACCCCTAGTGTGCTAGGCTTGACTAGAGGGCCAAGTTGTTCTCCTAAAGAGAGCTCTAAGATAGAGTGGGAGAGCTATCTTGCTCCAAGTGCCATGCTTGAACACATGGCCAAAGCCCTACACCTAGAGAAGTAGCAGAGAAAATGTTGGAACTATCTTGCCCTCTGTGTTGTGATGAGAGAGTAGAACTATATTGGTGTTCTCTAGACTATCTTACCCTCAATGCCAAGCTCTAGAACAAGGCCAAGCTCTACTCCCATCAAAGAGAGCTCCAAGATATAGTGGGAACTATCTTTCCCTTAGTACCAAGCTTAAGCATAGGGCCAAGCTATGCTCCCATAAAAGAGAGCTCCAAGATAGAGTGGGAACTATCTTTCCCTTAGTTCCAAGCCTGAGCATATAGGACCAAGCTATGCTTCTAAAGAGAGATCCAAGATAGAGTGGGAACTATCTTGCTCTTAGTGCTAGGCTTGAGCATAAGGTCAAGCTATGCTCCCAAAGAGAGATTTAAGATAGAGTGGGAACTATTTTCTCCCAAATGTGTCCAAGATCTGCACCAAAAGAGGTATATCCAAGCCAAAGTTGGACCTTTCTTTCCCTCTAGGCCTTGATGAGAGACTAGAACTATATTGTTTTTCTCTAAACTATCTTGCCCTCTATGCCCAGCTTGAGTGCAGGACGAAGCTCTGCTCCCAAACACAGCTTCAAGAGAGAGTGGGAACTGTCTTTCCCTCAATGCTACTAGTAGGGTTAAAAACCAAGTTATGCATCCAAAGAGGTCTCCAAGACACAGTTGGGGCTATCTTGACCTCAACGTGGTGATGAGAGAGTATAGCTATATTGGTATTATTTAACCTATCTTGCCCTCAATGCCAGGCTTGAATGCAAGGCCGAGCTCTACTCCCAATGATAGCTCCAAGATAGATTGTGAGATTGAGCACATGGCCAAGCTTTACACCTAAAGAGGTCTCCACCAAGACAGAGTTGGAACTATCTTGTCCTCAAGTGTAGGCATGAGTGCATGGCCAAGATCCACATTAAGGAGTTCTCCAAGAGAGAACCTAAACTATTTTGATGAGAAAGTACAACTAGATTGGAGTACTCTAAAGTATCCTACATGTGCATCCTAGCCATGAATTTTGACTTCAATCATACCCCATAAACAAAGGGTTATACCAGAGAAATACAATTATAAGATTATGGAAGTCTTCATGAGTATTAAAGATTGATCCTAAATGATGACTTAATCTCAAGCATGATGACTATTGAGTAATCTTTGTGAATCATGTACTATAAATGACCAAGGACAACTAACTGACCCCTGGACTGAAGAGAAATCATAAGATTGAGCAAAAAAATGATAAAGTTATAAACCTTCACTTGAATAGTTAAACTTGTGATGAGTGTATACTAACAATAAAAAAAGCCTAAACAAATCATGTGAATCACATGGTAGAGACTAAGAGGAAAAGGGACTAAAATGTGCCACTACTCTCATGAAGAGCTAAACTCACTTTGCAAGGATTTGAGAAACATAAAGCCTAAAAAATGCTAGACCTTGCAAAAAGAAACCAAAATGAAAACGTGATCTAACAAGGTCTTATAAGGAAGACATGGTACTATCTTTGAATTCTATACATTTAAAAAGCATTGAACTAGAAAACATGAATTCTTGAAGAGAACTCCCATTCCTCAATTTATATCCTTATACAAGAGATCATAAATCAAGAGTAATAAGTGTTCTACCATAAGGAGATTCTAATGAGAGAGTAAAACTATATTGGTGTTCTCTAAACCATCTTGCCCCTAGTGCTAGGCTTGAGCACATGTCCAAGCTCTGCACCCAAAAAGTATCCATGACAAAGTTAGAACTATCTTGCACTTACGGTAGCCAAACTTGAGCATATGGCCAAGCTCTGTAGCCAAAGATATCTCCAAGAAAAAGTTGGAACTAGCTTGCCTTCAGTGCCAAGCTTGATCATACGCCCAAGCTCTACTAAAAGGGATCTCCAAGAGAGTCTAAACTATCTTCATGAGAGAGTTGTAACAGCTAGAGTTTTCTTGCTCTCCATGCTAGACTTGAGTGCATAGCCTTTACACTTAAGGAGATCTCAAAGATAGATTTCAAACTCTCTTTTTCTCAAGGCCAAGCTTGAGTGCATGGCCAAGGCATGTCCCTAAATAGATCTTCAAGATAGAGGTGAAACTATCTTGCCCTCAAGGCTAGACCAAGCTCACCCAAAGAGATCTCCAAGACAAAATCAGAATCCTTTGGTAAGACAAATCATATTATAGTCACAAACAAGGATATTCTATTGATTTTCCTTCACATAGTAATGGCGTATACAATGTTGTGGCAATTTAAACAAACATATACAAATTACTTTTTAAGGGAGTATAAGAATTTATGATTATGAAGATGTTAGTTTGATCAAATAATTGCAAAATCATTAGCCTCTTCAATCACAAAGTACTTGAAAACAAGGGCACAAGACCATCTACTATGAGCAAGAAGTCATCAAATGTTCCTCTAAGCTAGCAGAAAGAATAATGTGTGTAGAAGTCTTAGAAGAGACAAGTTTTCAATCCTAAAATACTCACTATGACCTCAAAAATGCTAACAATCATACATGATTAGTAATGATTATGATCAAGCATTTAGCTTCCTACATATCTCTTTTGATTAGTAAATGTATCATATCGAAAAAAATATTTTATGACTTTTAAATCATTCATGCGATTTGAGTATCCATACTGAATCTTGAATTTGAGTCAAGATGTCAAAGTGTACCCCATTCTAAGGGCACTTGATAAGTTTTCATTGGGGAAGCATTTTAGATTTTATTACTTGTCCATATTGTATATTCATTTTGATTAAAAGATGTCAAGATGTACTGGGGGCTTCACATGAAATAGGTCACATTAGAATATTGATTTCTAAGTATGTAGCTTAACAAAATTCTAAGTACGATATCAAAGTAAGTTTTATTCTAATCTTGAAGTGAAAAATGATAATAAAATGATGTCGAAGCATCTAAGTGCACCCTATTCTAAGGGGACTTGACATGATTATGTCAAAGTACACAGATTTCTAAGTATCACCAATTTCTATGAGTATAACTTGATAGAAATCCAAGTACAATGTTAAAGTAGTTTTCATATCAGTGTCAAAGTGAAAGTGAGAAATGACGATAACAACTACACGCAATGTATCCTAAAATATTTTTAATATGTCAATTTTACCTAAGCAATGGCATCAAACTACTTTGGCATCAGAGCTTAGTCATAGTGCATATTAGTGTAGCAAGGGTAGTTGACTTGAATTGAGTCATTGTATTGTTGTTGATAGATTAATGGTCCTAAAGATTCAATTAGTATCATGGCTAAAAGCACATCCTCCCCTTTTAGATGCCAAAATACTTAATGCATTCTTGATCTTAATGTGCATTCTAGTGTTGAGCAGACCAAAATACTCAATACATTCTTGATCTTAATGTGCCTTCTATAGTGTTGAGAAGAGCAACATAGAGGTACATCTTGTATCAACAATGAGTACAGTATGGCCAATATTTAGGTGCATCTTATATCAACATTGTGGCCAACATTGAGTTATAGAATATATCAACATTGTGCTACATTATATAACTTGGTCCCATGGCCAAGCTAACATCTTACATCTAGAATGGTAAATGAACAAAAGGTTTCCCTATTCCACAAAATCATGACCACGTGACAAAAATGGGTTACAAAAGCTTAAAAATGAATAAACTATTAGAGTATTCTTACAAGAAATGAACTAACTATAGAAAAATTGGGCATACCAAGAATGAGACTTTTCCCACTTTATTTAAAATACTCTTAGGTGCTAAAAACTATCCAAAACAATGAACTCAATCAAAAAGCATGCTTGCATTATAAGAAAAGTCCCAAAATATGAAAGGCTCATAAGGGCACATGATGTCCTAGTAGAGTAGTAACGTGCATACCAAGAATGGAACCCAAAAGCTAGCTAAAAAAGGCTTCAATCAGCCCCAAATGAGTACTAAGACCAACCTATCAAAAATCAAAGGAGAGGCTATCCAAATGACTACTAAAAAAGCTACCCAACTATAGAGAGAGTAAATCTTAAACATGCCAAAAATTCATATGTAATCTCTAAGTTGTTTGGCAAACTCTTATTGATGTTGGTTATTCTTATGGAACTATGCAACCAATGATATTGGGCAAGTTTTATCTCAAGAAATGGAGTAAATTGAGCTCCAATGGCAACATTCATTTATTTAATTTGTTGCATTTTCATTCAAAGCTCCCTTTCTTCTCCATCATTATTATGTATTTTTCCATTTATTGCATTTTTGTTTAAGTTAGTATGTTTTAATCATATTTGTACATTCTGTGTTTTCTCTCAAGCCCCCTCTCCCTTGACCTTCATAGATCAATTCAACTCAAGAAACCCTGGTTGTAATGAATGTGAACATACCATGCATTGCCTCATCTATGTTGCTATAGCAGAAGAGCAATGAATGTGAATATAATGTGTATTGCCTCATTTGTGTTGTAGCAAGAGAGTAATATTATCCAACACTAGCTTATGGCTCCAGCTGCAATCCTCAAATCTTGCTCCAAATTTGCAAGGACAAACTTCTTTTACATGTTGTCATGATCTCTATATTTCATTCAAACAAAGTTAGCATAAAAATTAGATTCATATTATATAAACAAGCTTGGAATTATACTTACATCCACTACAAATGAACATGTATCAAATACAGGTTTCCAATGTTGCATGTTTTATCAAAAAAAGATCAAGCCTCCTTTGGTTGGGATGATCTGACCATCCTTGTCAATATCACAAGTGACACTTTATATCCCCATGCAAGTGGTGTAACCTATAGAACAAAGGAATCCAAACACATAAAGCAGTGTAAGAGAATCCAAAATCATATGTATAATCAAAGTAAAATATACTCAAAAACTAGAAAAATATATCTGGGAGAGTAGAGGCTCATGCTCCTAAGGCAATCTCTCCACATCAACTTGTACTATCAAAGACTAAGGATTATCACTCCTTTATCTATTCACTGGACACTCATAGGCATAAGAAACAATTCCAAAACACATGTAGTACACTCAAAATCCAAAAAAATATGCCTAGAGAGGAGAGGCTCTTGCTCCTAGGGCAGCCTCTATAGCAACTCATGCTACTAACAATTGAGAAGTATCACTCCCTCATATATGCACTAGACGTTCACCATTATTATAGATAAACAAGAGAAGGATCAATCTAAAGAACACCTATAATTCTAAGTTTCAATTCAATGCAAACAAAGTCTTATATGGGTTGGTTTATCCATACCTCAATCCCTCAACCTATTTGACATGACCCAAACTCTACATGTGGCCTGAGCTAATGGAAGAGGAATCCTACCATAGATAAGAATCAAGAAAATTCAATATGAGATATTCTAGATCCCATTTTTAATGTAACATTTTTTAAAAAGGATTGCCTCATAGCTATGGGGGGTCTCTTGAGGTGCCCTCTCCTATAGAAGGTATGGCAACATCGATGCAGCCAACCTCTTGATATTAGCCTCCTATGCATTGTCAAAGGGCATCATGTAGCTCTACATATCCTCTGAATCTCCTTGTATATCAAGCCTTGCCTAGAGAGCAATCTCTATAGTGCTATCAACAACCCATCTTTGCCAATGGATGGAATGTTGCTAGTCTTAAAAATTCCTAACATGTATCTTCTATCAAAAATCATGTAATTGTAGTAATTGAGTATCCAAATGTATCTTTGTGGCATCACTAATTAGGACATATGACTAGAAAAGGAATGGAAATTCTATCTCATTTGGGTTACTTGCCTTCTCTTGATTTTCTTGATCTTTTTGTTTGTGAGAAATGTGTATATGGAAAGCATACATGTTTAGCCCATAAGAAAAACTTAAACAGAAAAAGAAGTGAGCCGCTTGACTTAAAACATAGTGAAAGCATGCACCTAATAATGCTACCCAAAATGGTGTTGCAAATCATATGAAAAGGATGCTAAATGAAAGAATGTTGAGTATGATATCTAATGGTAACCTTACTCAAGGATTTTTGGCTAAGGCTATGGAAACTAATGTACATTTGATAAACATGCTACCTAATACTATTTTGGATGGTGGCATCCCACAAGAGGCGTGGTCGAGCAATGAGCCCTCTTATAATCACTTAATAGTATTTGGCTATGAAGCTTATGTGCATGTACCAAAGGAAAAAATTGTAGCAAGTTAGGGCCAAAATCCACTAAATGCATCTTTTTGGGCTATGGACAGTGATAACATGGGTTATCACCATTTGGATCCAGAAGGTAGTAGAAAGATTGATTGTCGTAATGACATGATCTTCAATTAGAAGAAGATGCATAAGTAGCCTCTTAAGAAAGTGGAAAAAAGGAAGGTTTCTTTCCAAGATGTAATACCACCTATTATTTTGCCACATAAGGCAAGTTCTAGTGCACCAAATGTGCAAATAAAGGGGATGACCATGTGATGTTAACAAATTGTGGGGAGCCATCTTGTTACATTTGCAAAGAAATGCTTAGTTGCAAGCTTTAAAAATAGTCTCTATGGATTAAAGTAGGCCCCATGGTGGAAATGGTACAATAAGTTTGATGGCTTTATGTAGTCTCATGGCTATAATAGAAGTGAGACAAACCATTGCTTATACACTAGAAAGGCTAAAGATGGCAACTTGATAGCGTTGATCCTTTATGTGGATGATATATTGATAGCTAGGAAAACAAATATGAAATTGATGACCTAAAGAAAAGGTTAATTCAAACCTTTGAAATGAATTTAGGACATACAAATCACATTCTTGCCATCACATTATCAGGGATAGGACAAAGAGATTGCTCTATTTGTCCCATTATGTCGACAAAGTATTACAAAGTATAACAAAAGGAGAGGAGGAAAGCAAGTAGTACTTCACTACCTCCATATGTGAGACTTAGTGCTGATGATTCTCCCAAATCTAATGAGAGGAGAACAGAAATAGATGAGGTCCATATTCATCATATGTGAGCAGTTTCATGTATGTTATGATTGCCACTCACTTGGATATTGCCTTTTATTGAGATGGCAAGCTCAACACATGCAAACTTTGATGATGGACCGCCTAGCTAGATGGGTCTGCACGTCTACACTTAGCACGTTGGTGATCATTATGATACTCACATGGCCACGGACTTATCACTTATTATATTTAGTTTATTACATCTACCTACAACTGGCAAAGATATAGCGCCAATCGATTAGTGTAGTCTATTATGCATTGTTTGACTTAGTAGGCCACTTTCCTTTATGTTGTATCTTATCTATACTTTGTGTACATTGTATAGTGTGTGGAAGAAGAAGAAGAAATCAACAAGAAAACGTTTTGGCCTCCATCTCTTTTCTTGTGTTCTTGAGTGAGCTTCCTCTTGTGTATACAGTGTATGTTTGGTGCAACAACTCAACCAAGTCCCCCCACCATGCGATTCTTAACATGGTATCAAAGTGCCATTGAGAGAGGCCGATTTTGAAGGCTGAAGTGAAGGAAAAGAAGGAAGGTTCAAGCGAGCAAGCAATGGGTAAGAAGCTCTCCCATTCTTCCACTCTTTCTCTTGGATAGTGCTTGCTGAGGCACCAGAAGCAGAGTAGAGTGAAAATCTTAAATTGTTGTGAGATTTGGTGTGCAAGCAGAGCACTGTGTATTCTGTAGATAGGCCCTATAGGGTTTTTCCGTAGTTTTTTTGGGCATCTGAGGCTGTTTCAAGCACCGGTTTAGAGCCACAAGGTTGCAAATAGCAGTTTCAAGATATACTGTGATTTCGGCTATATTAACTGAAAGTGGGTGCACATGTTACAGATTTTGAATCTGTAATTTTTCAGGTGTTTGCCAAGAAGCAAACATAAGATTTATCTACAAACAGGTTACAGATTACATGTACTATTAAGCAATCAGTGAAAAAGAATGCTCGGTGTATTGTTGTGCACTTGTTGTGAAAGGTTGCAAAAGACTAGCTTGTTGTGTTGTATCATTTTTTGTGATAATGGCATAGAACAGTGGAAATCCCATTATTGAGAAGCTTGACCAGAACAACTACCCTTCATGGAAGTTTCGTGTGATGAACTTCCTCATTGGAAAGGGCCTTTATGAGTTTGTTTCATGTGAGGAAAATGATCTAGAGCTGACTATCCCTTCGATTGTAGATGAATTAAAGGCATGGAAAGAATGGAATGCAAAAGACAAAAAGATGATATATTGGCTATCTGCAGTCATTGATAATACTATGCTGGGACATATCAGGAATGCAAAAACTTCACATGCAGCTTGGACAATTTTTGAGAACATGTTTTCAATAAATACAAAGACACAAAAGATTCAACTCAAGCAAGAGTTAAATACCTTGAAGAAAGGAAAAATGTATGTTAATGAGTATGTTTTGAAGGTGAGGAGCATTGCAGATGCTTTAACAACAATTGATGTAATGTCTCTGATGATGATGATTTGGTTTCATCCACTTTGAGTGGCCTTAATAATGAGAAGGCATAGAGATTATTTGTCACTTCTGTATACGTATGGAAGTCATTTCTAGATTTTGATGAGCTGGTCTCTCTCACAATTACCAAAGAGATCAATATGCAAGGTGACTTGTCTGAAAGAAATGGTAAACAAGTCCAAGCATTTTACTCAAGTTCAAGAAGGGGACGTCGTAGATCCTCTTCGAGAAGCCAAGGAAACTTTAGAGGCATGGGAGCTCTAGAGGAAGAGGTGGATAGTAGAACAAAGGTTCTAGAAATTATGTTATTGTTTGATGATTGTTCAAGGAAACTATGGGTATATTTCATGAAGGAAACATGTTTGAAATTCAAGTGCTTGAGATCAGATGGAGGGGGAGAGTACCTCTCTAATGAGTTTAGTGGATTCATAAGGACTCATGGGATAAAGAGGCAATTTACTTGCATGTATACCCCATAGCAAAATGGGATTGCAGAAAGAAAAAATAGGCATATTGCAGAAGTTGCACGGACATTGATGGTTGAAAAGAATATGCCAAAATATTTTTTATTTGAAGTTGTTCATACTACTGTTGTCTATATTATGAACAAAACTCCCACAGCTGCAGTTCATAGGATGACCCCCGAAGAATGTTTTACAAGCAAGAAGCCAGATGTATCACACTTGAAGGTATTTGGATGTGTTGCATATGTTCATGTGACAGATGAGTTGTGGAAGAAGCTTGCTCCAAAATGTATTTTAATTGGATACTCTTTAGAGCAGAAAGGGTATCATTGTTATAACCCTCACAGGTGAGCTCAAAGTGAGCACAAATGTTATTTTTTATTAGATGAGCAGTTGGTATGCACTGTCAAGATTGTGGGAGAGAAGGAAGGAGTCTCACTTGTAGCTTTCTTGCTTGCACAATGGGGGAAGACACACAAGGGTGGAGGCTGAAAACAGTTTTCCTCTTCTTAGTTGTGTAAGCCAAAAGAACTCTCTTACAAAGAAATAGAAGAACCCTATATATGGGTCTCAAACCAAACTCAACTAACTAAGGTGGCATACTAACTGAGCCACGAACTAGAGTAGATAAGGATAGCTATCATGTAGCTATTATTCATGGGCGGTGTACCAACCACATCTACAACTAACACGTCGGTAACATAAATGCACAACGGTCACCCTGGCATATCATGAGTGGAGCTCGATATCTCAACACTCTCCCTCGAGCTCAATCCCAATTCCTGCACACCAAGCAGGTCTCTGAACTTGCGCAGCTTCTCTGCGCCCAATGCCTTTGTAAATATGTCAGCTACCTGATCCTCTGTGCTGACATAAACTAGATCAATAAGACCTAGTAAAACCCTCTCTCGCACATAGTGATAATGCACCTCAATGTGCTTTGTTCTAGCATGATAGACTGGGTTATTTGCCAAGTGTATACTACTCATGTTGTCACAATAAATGACAACTGGCCCATCTGTAGACTGATGCATATCATAAAGTAGCTTATGTAACCAAGCTACCTCACATGCAGCCATTGCTGCACCCCTGTACTCAGCCTCTGTACTCGACAAGGCAATTGTAGGCTGTTTCTTGCTGCTCCAAGTGACTGCAGCACTCCCAAAAGAGAACACATATCCACTGGTAGATCGTCTATCAGAAATGCTACCAGCCCAATCAGCATCAGTGTATCCATGCAACTGTATCTGAACCCCAGTCTCATAAAATAGTCCATACTGCAATGTGGACTTCACATACCTGAGTATGCGTCTAGCTGCATCCAAATGCGGTTTCCTTGGAGCCTGCATAAACTGACTTACCAATCCAACAGCATAGCTCAAATCTGGCCTGGTAATAGTCATATAAATCAAGCTTCCTACTATGCGTCTGTACATAGTAGGGTCTTCCAGAAGCTCACCTGCATCTGCGCTCAGCTTCACATTCTGCTCCAAAGGAACTGAAATAGGCTTACAGCCTGTCATCCCATATTTGGATAGCATGTCCAATCCATACTGCCCCTGCAAGAGCTGTATCCCACTTGGTGATCTAATCACCTCAATGCCCAAGAAATAACGCAGCTCTCCCAAATCCTTCATCTCAAACTTCTGCTTCAATAGCATTTTCACATGAAGGATATCTTCATCACTGTCACCTGTCATAATCAAATCATCAACATAAATGACAAGTAGCATAATACCTTTCTCTGTTTTTCTCACATAAAGTGAGAAATCTGCCTTGGAAATCTGAAAGCCAATAGTGACAAGATACTGTCCTATCTTGTCAGACCATGCTCTAGGTGCTTGCTTCAAGCCATACAAGGCTTTCTTCAACCTGCAAACAAATTCAGGATGAACAGCATGCACATAACCTGGTGGCTGCTCCATATAGACCTCTTCTTGCAAGTCACCATGCAAGAAGGCATTCTTTACATCCATCTGATGTAAAGACCATTCCTTTGATGCAGCCATAGCAATGACTGCTCTTACGGTTGCCATCCTTGCAACCGGACTGAATGTTTCTTCATAGTCAATGCCATATGTTTGTGCATACCCCTTGACTACTAATCTTGCCTTGTATCTGTTCACAGAACCATCTGCATTGTGTTTCACCTTATAAACCCACTTACAGCCAATTGCATTCTTACCTTTAGGCAAAGGTACCAATTCCCATGTAGCATTTGCTTCCAAGGCATCCATTTTCCTCATCCATGGATTTTTCCCATTTTTCTTTTCCCATGGCTTGCTCAAAAGAAGTGGGTTCTGGTTCCTGTATCACTTTGACCATATATGCATAGTGAATGGCTGTAAATCCATCATATTTCAGCCTATCCACAGGATACCTAGCTCTCGTAGACCTGCGCAAAGTAGGTTCACTCCCAGGTGTTCTCAAAACATCCCTGGTCTTCCTTACTCCAGGTGTAACAATAGAAGGAATACCCAACTGATCATCAATGCTCTGTTCTGAGCCACTGGATTCACCATCCACATAAGAGTGACCTGCATTCACATCAAACATGGGCTGATCAACCTTCTCTTTTCCTTTTCGTGATACCTGCATACCACTATCTGCATTGCTTTGAGAAGATTCTCTTGATCTCAATCTGCCTGTCCATGGCGAAGAATGTGAACCACTGCTAGAGGACGCTCCAGGTCCACTAATATTTTGTGACTGCTGCTGTGAATTCTGTGCAGCATTACCATTTTGTGCATCTACATCATCAATCACATTTACTGGTTTATACCAGCTACTCATCTCATCAAAAACAACATCTCTGCTCACTATAAACTTACGAGTAGAAGGGTTATAGCATCTATACCCTTTTTGCTGCAGAGAGTAACCAATAAAGATGCACTTCTCAGCTTTTGGATCCAACTTGGATCTCAGCTCATCTGGCACATGTACATAGGCAATGCAACCAAAAATTTTCAAATGAGAAATATCTGATTTCCTACCAGTATACCTCTCCTCTGGAGTCATTCCATGTATTGCTGCAGTGGGAGTCCTGTTCATTATATAGACTACTGTAGCAACTGCTTCAGCCCAATAAAAATCTGGCAAGTCTTTTTCATTGAGCATGGCACCAGATACCTCTCCAATATGCCTATTTTTCCTTTCTGCAATTCCATTTTGTTGTGGGGTATAACTGCATGAATATTGCTGCTTTATGCCATGCTCCTGCAAGAACCTTGCAAACTCATTTGAGAGGTACTCTCCCCCTTCATCTGACCTTAGGCATTTTATTTGCAGACCTGTTTCTTTTTCAGCCATAGATTTAAGGGTTTTGAAATGCCCAAAAACTTCACTTTTCTTTTTCATAAAATACACCCAAACTTTTCTGCTATAGTCATCAATAAAAGTGACAAAATAATGACAGCCTCCAAGAGATGCAGCTTTAGTAGTTCACACATCAGAGTGGATTAATTCCAATGGCTTCTTACTCTCTTGAACATGTCTAGGAAATGGTTTCCTTGCCTGTTTTCCAAATTGACAGGCTTCACATACCTTATGCATTTCTGCAACCTTGAATTTCGGCAAACCTACAATAATATTTTGGGCCTGCATTGATTTAAGTCGCTGTATATTAACATGACCAATGCGTTTATGCCAGATATCAATATCTGCAACTACACCGGTCCCATGTGCAAACATTGCTGCACTCAATTCAGGCATGTCTGCATCCAATGTAAACATTCTGCCCTTCTTCTTTCCTTTTGCTATCAAGCGACCTTTATTTTTCATATCCTCAACAAAGCATCCATGAGGATTAAATCTGACCTGCAAGCCCTGTTCAACCATTTGACCAACAGAAACCAGATTCTTGGTGATATTCGGGACATGAAATACATCGGACAGGTATTTCTTTTTCCCATCCTGCATAGACAAAGGAATTTTTCCAATCTGCACAATCGGATGTGCAGTATCATCACCAGTCTCCACAAATGCTGGTTTTTCCATTTTCCTTGCATCCTCCATCCATTCTGCATGACCTGTCATGTGGTTTGATGCACCTGAGTCAACATACCATACATCGTTGCTTTCTTCTGCACTTGTCACAGAATTATTCATGTGCTGCACCATAAACAAATGCTCATTTCTGTCATCACCCTGTCTACTAGAGGATGCATAATTTCCTTGTTGCAGTTTTCCATTCATGATGTCATTCTGCTTTTTATAGCAGTCTTTAGCCATATTACCCATTTTACCACAATAGTAGCATTCAACATTACTGTTTGCATTTTGGCCTCTTTGCCATCCACCACGACCTCTTTGGCTCCCCCTGCCTCTAGATTTACCACGTCCTCCTCCATAGGACTGGTTTTCTTGAGTTTGCTGCATATTCTGATTTCTACCACGGCCTCCAAATCGGCCTCCTCTACCTCTGCCTCTACCTCTTCCAGCATTTGAGTAGAAGACAGCTTCTTTTGAAGTTCCTCC
Organism: Lygodium microphyllum; assembly: GCF_053477565.2. NCBI lineage: Eukaryota > Viridiplantae > Streptophyta > Polypodiopsida > Schizaeales > Lygodiaceae > Lygodium > Lygodium microphyllum. Next base: position 10,117,664 of record NC_141155.1, on the reverse strand, counting down.
TGAAGAAGATGCACCACCATTTCTCTGCTCCTCAGAAATTAGAAGAGCAATCAGCTCCTCAAAATCAGGAAATCTTTCACGAACTGAAATGGATGTCCGAAACTGTGCATAATCCTTTCCTAGACCATTCAAGGTCACAGAAACTAAATCATCATCTTCCACTGGTGACCCAATGGAAGCAAGTGCATCTGCAATCTTCTTCACCTTCATGTGGTAGTCGTTGATGCTCATATTTTCTCTTTGCACATTGTGCAACTCTTGCTTGAGCTGCATTTTCCTGGCTTGCGTATTTGTGCTATACATTTTTGACAAAGTATCCCATGCCTCCTTTGGCGTACTTGCATCCTGAATATGCACAATCATAGAGTCTGAAATGCTGATAGACAGCCAATACATAACTTTCCTGGCTCTCTCATGCCATGCTTTAAATGCCTGCATTTGCTGTTGATTGGGAACATCAGGAAGAACTGGTTCTTCTTCATTTCCTGCAACAAATTCCCAATATCCTTTTCCCATAAGGAAATTCGTCATTCTAAACTTCCATGCTTGGAAGTTGTTCTTGTCAAGCTTTTCAGTGACAATCTGTGAGAGAGAATCAGATGCCATTACAGAATACTGCAAAAAATTCTATCACTGCAAAAAACACAGCTTCACCCTCACAAGGGCAAATCTGCAAAACTGGCGAAAGTGGTATTTGACCACACAATCACTTCCTAGTGACGATTTTGCATCAACAGGCAACAGGGATGATTCTGTAACTCCCAATGTCTCTGCACACAAGCATACGATGCAATCTCTGTGGTAACTTTTCACCGACCTGTAGAACAGTGGTCGCACAGCATAAAACAGGGCCTTTTCCTGAGTGCGTGCAGAAAACTTCCGCCTTCAAAACAGGCCCCGAAATGGCCTCAAATCAAAAAAACAGGGTCTCTTGCTTCACCGCGAAGGGCGTCTCAACCTGAGACAATGCACTCCTGCACTTTCCGGCTGTGCTACCTACAGAGATCTGCTCCCAAAGACAGAAAATGAAAGCAATACTGCTCCTCTTACCAGACCACCGCGAGCTTGGCTTGCTTTCTTGAGCTCCTTACCACGAACAAGGCTCTGATACCATGTCAAGATTGTGGGAGAGAAGGAAGGAGTCTCACTTGTAGCTTTCTTGCTTGCACAACGGGGGAAGACACACAAGGGTGGAGGCTGAAAACAGTTTTCCTCTTCTTAGTTGTGTAAGCCAAAAGAACTCTCTTACAAAGAAATAGAAGAACCCTATATATGGGTCTCAAACCAAACTCAACTAACTAAGGTGGCATACTAACTGAGCCACGAACTAGAGTAGATAAGGATAGCTATCATGTAGCTATTATTCATGGGCGGTGTACCAACCGCATCTACAACTAACACGTCGGTGACATAAATGCACAACGGTCACCCTGGCATATCATGAGTGAAGCTCGATATCTCAACAGCACCTCACAGGTGAGTTCAAAGTGAGCATGGATGTTATTTTTTATGAGATGAGCAGTTGATATGCACCTACTGGTGATATATTAGATTATGATAATGATCATGATAGCTATGTGCAAAAAGGAAAGCAAGAATCACAAAGTCTTAGTGGACCAAAAACATCATTTGGTACTACACCTACAATGAGCCCTTGATCTTGGAGACTGAGTAGCCCCACATCTTCAGGTGGATCCATAAGTGTTGCAGGCAAAGACAAAGGAAAGAAGAAAGTGTTGGATGGTAATGATGCATCTACTAGTCATTTGGGACTTAATGGAGATTCTAGTGGTTTAGAGAGTTTGGATGATGAGCTTGGTATTCCTTCAATCGGGACACTAGGTGTACAGAGAGCAGATAGTAATGTAAAGGCTCCACTGAGTGATCCAGTGGTACGCAAGTCTAGAGGGGTCAAATACTATGTTAAAAGATTTGGTTTTGAAGGTTATGCAGCTCACAATTATGCTTATATGGTGAAGGTAGTTGAGGATGTTGAGCCCACTTGTTTTAAGGATGTTGTTGGTCATGCTCATTGGGATGTAGCAATGAATGAGGAGATGGCTGTGTTAGAAGCTAATAATACTTGGGATTTGGTATCCCTACCAAAGGGTAAGAAAGCTACTAGCTATAAGTGGGTTTACAAAGTCAAGCATAATGCAGATGCTTCCATTAGCAGGTATAAGGCTAGGTTGGTTGCAAAAGGCTATGCTCAAACATATGGCATAGATTATGAAGAGACATTAAGTCCAATTGCTAGGATGGCAAATGTTAGATGCGTGATTGCCATGGCAGAGCCAAAGGTTGGAGTTTGCAGCAAATGGATATTAAGAATGCCTTCTTGCATGGTGAATTGCAAGAAGAAGTGTATATGGAGTAGTCAGTAGGTTATGAGGATTTAGAGCATCCCACATATGTGTGCAGGTTAAAGAAGGCACTCTATGGGCTAAAGCAAGCACCTTGAGCATGGTCTGACAAGATCAGAGAGTATATTATCAATATTGGATTTTTTATTTCCGATGTTGATCACTCACTTTATGTGAGAAGGGGAGATGCAAGTTTGGTCATCATAGTCATCTATGTGGATGACTTGATTATTACAGGTGATAGTGACAATGGGATTGCTGAAGTTAAGGATTTCTTGAAGAAGAAGTTTGAGATGAAGGATTTGGGTGAGCTGAGATACTTTCTTGGTATTGACGTGATCATATGTGATGATGGCATATGGCTATCTCCCAAAGGCAATATGGCTTGGATATGTTATCCAAGTATGGTATGATAGCATGTAAGCCTCTTTTAATACCATTGGAGGAAAATGTGAAGTTGAGTGCTGACGTTGGGGATGAGATAGAAGACCCTACTATGTTCAAGAGGATAGTAGGGAGTTTGATTTATATAACCAAACTTGAGCTACGTTGTTGGCCTTGTCAGTCAGTTTATGTATATGCCTAGAAAACCTCATTTGGATGCAGCTAGATATATATTGAGGTATGTGAAGTCCACTTTACATTATGGACTTTTTTATGAGGCAGGTAAGGATGTACAAATCTTTGGATACACAGATGCAAATTGGGATGGTAGCATGTTAGACAGAAGATCTACTACTAGTGGATTCATGTTTTCCCTTGGTAGTGCAGCAGTTACATGGAACAGCAAAAAACAACCTACAGTTGCTTTATGGAGTTTAGAGACTGAGTATAAAGGTGCTGCTATGGTAGCATGTGAGGTGGTATGGCTACAAAAGTTATTAGGTGATTTGGATGTGCAGGGACATGGTCCAATTGTCATTCGTTGTGACAACATGAGCAGCATACTCCTAGCTAGGAATCTGATGTTCACTAGCACTTGGTGGTCATTATGGTACTCACATGGCCACTAGCTTATCACTTATTATATTTAGTTTGTTGCACCTACCTACAACTAGCAAAGATATAGTACCAATCAGTGTAGTTTGTTATGCACTGTTTGACTTAGTAGACCACTTTCCTTTATGTTCTATCTTATCTATACTTTGTGTACATTGTCTAGTGTGTGAAAGAAGAAGAAGAAATCAACAAGAAAATGTTTTGGTCTCCATCTCTCTTCTTGTGTTCTTGAGTGAGCTCCCTTTTGTGTATACAATGTGTGTTTGGTGCAACAGCTCAAGCAAGTCCCCCCACCACGTGATTCTTGACACCTTTGTAACGGGAGTAGTGAGCAAGTACGTGTCTAATCTTGGGGCAAGAAGGATTGGAAAGTAGTGAAAGGCATCTTGAGGTACTTGAATGGTACAAGAGATATGTGCATATGCTTTGGGAGAAGCAGTAGTGGTATACTTGGATACAAAGATGCAAACTATACAGAGAATGTTCGCAACAATAAATCAACCACATGATATTTTTTTTACCTTGTATGGTGGTGCAATCTCATGAATGTCTTGCTTGCAGACATGCATCGCATTATCCACCACTAAAGCAAAGTATATTGCAACCATAGATGCATGAAAAGAAGCCATATGGCTTACTCTTCCAGTGCGAGACTTGGCCCTAGGGATGAAGGCATGCCATTGTTGCATAGTGATGGTTAGAGTGCCATCATGTTGGCAAAGAATCATGTGTTTCATGTGAAAACTAAGCACACAGAAGTGAGCTATCACTTCATTCATCAAGTGCTTAAGAATAAGCGAGTTGGACTAATCAAAGTTCATACAAATGATAACCTTACAAAGTTTCCCTTTAAAAAGTTTGCTCATTGCAAAGAGTTGATGGACATTATGTGAAGATAACTCACATGTATTATATCTCACATATTCTCTCATTCTTTCATCCCCCTTAAAAGCACATTGGCCTTTAAGTGAGAGGTTATTGGGGTAAAGTATACTATTGTCGGCTGCCTAGCTTATTCACTAACCCTAACTATATATGTGCACACTCATTCCTCATTCTTTGATTGATAAGATACTAACATGTTGTGCACAAGAGAGCTATTGGAGACACCACAAACGTAGCATCTCTCTCTCTCTCTCTCTCTCTCTCTCTCTCTCTCTCTCTCTCTCTCTCTCTCTCTCTCTCTCTCTCTCTCTCTCTCTCTCTCTCTCTCTCTCTCTCTCTCTCTCTCTCTCTCTCTCTCTCTCTCTCTCTCTCTCTCTCTCTCTCTCTCTCTCTCTCTCTCTCTCTCTCTCTCTCTCTCTCTCTGTGTGTGTGTGTGTGTGCGTGCACGCGCGCGCACACAATCTCCATTCTCTTTACAGCTCCAACAAATAACACCTTAGTCAATGATCTATGGAGGTAGAAGAGGAAGAATAGACATCAGTCAACAAGGCCACTAATCCTAAGAATAACCTAAAGAAGTGGATACCAAAAGTAAAGGGCACTAGCAAGAAAGTTATTTCACTTGCAACTCAATCAAATGGATCTACTCCCCATATATTAAGTCCAATGCATCATTGATATAAAAGGAGAACTAGCAATAAGCCGTGATAAGTCCCCAAGGCCTTCTTGGGTGTCCAAGATTACTATGCTAAAAATAGATCGATCTAGTTTCCCAAGTTTTAGTGATTATCAACCATTCCCAAACTACCAAGACATCCTCCACTATGACCTAAATGACTTTAGTGATTATCTACCATCTCCCAAACTACCAAAATGCCTCTATGATATCACCAATCACCCATTTAATTGCATATATTAGCTGAAAATATTAGCTACGGCAAAGAAACAATTCAAACCTATGACTATTTACAACAAGAAAGAACTTAGGTGCTGCAAATCTCTATGCAATACTTTACTGCTTCAAACTCCAAACAAAAGCAACTAATCCCACCGCACATCTCAACCACAGAGAAATCAATGCCATAGCAACCTCAAGTGACCAAGAAGGTACTGATTATGCAAGCAAAAGTACCACATCAGCCATTGATTATTCCCACCACATGAACCATTAATTCCAAGAATAAAGAGGAGATCAATAGAGACTCAATGACTACCTCTTCTAGTTTGTCAACAATCATTCCTAAGGAAAATCAAGGTTAATTATAACAACAGCTATCAATGCCTATCAATGGTTCATTAAAACAACAATTATCAACGGCTAACCCATCAGTACCAACCGTCATTGACTACCAACAAAATTTTTTGGAAAATACTGTATCCTGAAAAGGTAAAATCAATCAAGAATCCATCATCAATGTCAAAGATGTCAAGTGATCAAAATTTCCAGACATGCAATATTAGACCTAATCTGTCTCCAATAATATACCCATCGTATGATAAACCATCAATCCTAGAATTAGCTATTAACATGGCTATGAGCACAAGTAAAGATATTGTCACATGCATAAAATGATTGGATAGCACTTTCATGTTGTTTGCTCATACCTACGATCAAATGGGTTTAGGTCTTCTAGATAGCAAAACAACTAAAGTAGTTAAAACTCTTTCATGTTCTTGCAAGAGGTACAAAATTATATTTATTAAGCTTGCTATGATAGTAGAAGAGTCAATAACAAAAGTACTACTACTTGATCATGTCCTTCAAGCCCAATTATTTAGACATGACACAAGAAGACCTAGGTGATTTGACCCACCCTCTAGCAAAATCTGAATCTCCCTTCTTACAAAAGTAGCTTACTCAATCAAGCACTATGGGAATGGATTGGCTATCAAATCCTTACAAATGTTGAACAATTGATGAGAAATAAAGACAACAGATAGCCAAAAAAAAAAGGAAAAGAAGGGAATCCTCTTGTATATATAGTAAATGCTTCAAATTTTGTGTAGAGTCTAGGTGGATGTGTGTGTAAAATAGCTTGTTTGTGTTATGAGCTTTGCGTATGATGTCAAATCATGTGTCAAGAAGCAATGTCACAAGGTCAAAGGTTCTAAGAAATGATTATGAGTTTGATTTCACAAAGTGGTGGTATGACAAGGCCTGAAAAAAGTGTTTGTATGGAAGAAGGAAAGGGTTGAGCAAGTTACCACAAGTTTCTCTCTTGCTAGATTGGTTGTAGTTGTTTTGCAAGGAGGGTGCTATCCTAAGTGGGAATGAGGGGCATTTGGAGGTCAAAGAGAAGTTTGGTATATGCCTTGTGTGAAGGGGGGCTTGTGTTAATTAAGGTTGTTTTGTAAGCCTTTGTTGCACAAGTTAACTAAAGCGCCTTGATTGTATGAGAACAACAAGCTCCCTGAGATATGATGCATCCATTGAGCCGAAAATGGAATTTGTGAGGTGTTGAGCATCTAGAAATTCTAGGGGAAGGGACATTGATGAATCATATGCCTACATGAAGGCATCACATGTTATACAAGTAAAGCTCTAGGGATGCAATCAACCTCATTAAACAATGGGTTTGCATATAAAAAGTCATGATGATAGCAAATGCAAAGAAAGTGAAGGTTGATAGGCTTCCACAGTCCCACACAAAGCTTCTACTCTTTCTCCTTATTCAATTGAGAAGATACAACTATCTACTGTCAAGATTGTGGGAGAGAAGGAAGGAGTCTCACTTGTAGCTTTCTTGCTTGCACAATGGGGGAATACACACAAGGGTGGAGGCTGAAAACAGTTTTCCTCTTCTTAGTTGTGTAAGCCAAAAGAACTCAAGTACAAAGAAATAGAAGAACCCTATGTATGGTCTCAAACCAAACTCGACTAACTAAGGTGGTATACTAACTGAGCCACGAACTAGAGTAGATAAGGATAGCTATCATGTAGCTATTATTCATGGGTGGTGTACCAACCGCGTCTACAACTGACAAGTCGGTGACATAAATACACAACGGTCACCCTGGCGTATCACGAGTGGAGCTCGATATCTCAACACTCCCCCTCGAGCTCAATCCCAATTCCTGCACACCAAGCAGGTCTCTGAACTTGCGCAGCTTCTCTACGCCCAATGCCTTCGTAAATATGTCAGCTACCTGATCCTCTGTGCTGACATAAACTAGATCAATAAGACATAGTAAAACCCTCTCCCGCACATAGTGATAATGCACCTCAATGTGCTTTGTTCTAGCATGATAGACTGGGTTATTTGCCAAGTGTATACTACTCATGTTGTCACAATAAATGACAACTGGCCCATCTGTAGACTGATGCATATCATAAAGTAGCTTATGCAACCAAGCTACCTCACATGCAGCCATTGCTGCACCCCTGTACTCAGCCTCTGTGCTCGACAAGGCAATTGTAGGCTGTTTCTTGCTGCTCCAAGTGACTGCAGCACTCCCAAAAGAGAACACATATCCACTGGTAGATCGTCTATCATAGATACTACCAGCCCAATCAGCATCAGTGTATCCATGCAACTGTATCTGAACCCCAGTCTCATAAAATAGTCCATACTGCAATGTGGACTTCACATACCTGAGTATGCGTCTAGCCGCATCCAAATGTGGTTTCCTTGGAGCCTGCATAAACTGACTTACCAATCCAACAGCATAGCTCAAATCTGGCATGGTAATAGTCATATAAATCAAACTTCCTACTATGCGTCTATACATAGTAGGGTCTTCCAGAAGCTCACCTGCATCTGTGCTCAGCTTCACATTCTGCTCCAAAGGAACTGAAATAGGCTTACAGCCTGTCATCCCATATTTGGACAGCATGTCCAATCCATACTGCCTCTGCAAGAGCTGTATCCCACTTGGTGATCTAATCACCTCAATGCCCAAGAAATAACGCAGCTCTCCCAAATCCTTCATCTCAAACTTCTGCTTCAATAGCATTTTCACATGAAGGATATCTTCATCACTGTCACCTGTTATAATCAAATCATCAACATAAATGACAAGTAGCATGATACCTTTCTCTGTTTTTCTCACATAAAGTGAGAAATCTGCCTTGGAAATCTGAAAGCCAATAGTGACAAGATACTGTCCTATCTTGTCAGACCATGCTCTAGGTGCTTGCTTCAAGCCATACAAGGCTTTCTTCAACCTGCAAACAAACTCAGGATGAACATCATGCACATAACCTGGTGGCTGCTCCATATAGACCTCTTCTTACAAATCACCATGCAAGAAGGCATTCTTTACATCCATCTGATGTAAAGACCATCCCTTTGATGCAGCCATAGCAATGACTGCTCTTACAGTTGCCATCCTTGCAACCGGACTGAATGTTTCTTCATAGTCAATGCCATATATTTGTGCATACCCCTTGACTACTAATCTTGCCTTGTATCTGTTCACAGAACCATCTGCATTGTGCTTCACCTTATAAACCCACTTACAGCCAATTGTATTCTTACCTTTAGGCAAAGGTACCAATTCCCATGTAGCATTTGCTTCCAAGGCATCCATTTCTTCATCCATGGCTTTCTCCCATTTTTCTTTTCCCATGGCTTGCTCAAAAGAAGTGGGTTCTGGTTCCTGTATCACTTTGACCATATATGCATAGTGAATGGCTGTAAATCCATCATATTTCAGCCTATCCAAAGGATACCTAGCTCTCGTAGACCTACGCAAAGTAGGCTCACTTCCAGGTGCTCTCAAAACATCCCTGGTCTTCCTTACTCCAGGTGTAACAATAGAGGGGATACTCAACTCATCATCAATGCTCTGTTCTGAGCCACTGGATTCACCATCCACATAAGAGTGACCTGCATTCACATCAAACATGGGCTGATCCACCTTCTCTTTTCCTTTTCGTGATACCTGCATACCACCATCTGCATTGCTTTGAGAAGATTCTCCTGATCTCAATCTGCCTGTCCATGGCGAAGAATGTGAACCACTGCTAGAGGATGCTCCAGGTCCACTAATATTTTGTGACTGCTGCTGTGAATTCTGTGCAGCATTACCATTTTGTGCATCTACATCATCAATCACATTTACTGGTTTATACCAGCTACTCATCTCATCAAAAACAACATCTCTGCTCACTATAAACTTACGAGTAGAAGGGTTATAGCATCTATACCCTTTTTGCTGCAGAGAGTAACCAATAAAGATGCACTTCTCAGCTTTTGGATCCAACTTGGATCTCAACTCATCTGGCACATGTACATAGGCAATGCAACCAAAAATTTTCAAATGAGAAATATCTGGTTTCCTACCAGTATACCTCTCCTCTGGAGTCACCCCATGTATTGCTGCAGTGGGAGTCCTGTTCATTATATAGACTACTGTAGCAACTGCTTCAGCCCAATAAAAATCTGGCAGGTCTTTTTCATTGAGCATGGCACGAGATACCTCTCCAATATGCCTGTTTTTCCTTTTTGCAATTCCATTTTATTGTGGGGTATGACTGCATGAATATTGCTGCTTTATGCCATGCTCCTGCAAGAACCTTGCAAACTCATTGGAGAGGTACTCTCCCCCTCCATCTGACCTTAGGCATTTTATCTGCAGACCTGTTTCTTTTTCAGCCATAGCTTTAAGAGTTTTGAAATGCCCAAAAACTTCACTTTTCTTTTTCATAAAATACACCCAAACTTTTCTGCTATAGTCATCAATAAAACTGACAAAATAATGACAGCCTCCAAGAGACGCAGCTTTAGTAGTCCACACATCAGAGTGGATTAATTCCAATGGCTTCTTACTCTCTTGAACATGTCTAGAAAATAGTTTCCTTGCCTGTTTTCCAAACTGACAGGCTTCACATACCTTATGCATTTCTGCAACCTTGAACTTAGGCAATCCTGCAACAATGTTTTGGGCCTGCATTGATTTAAGTCGCTGTACATTAACATGACCAATGCGTTTATGCCAGATATCAATATCTGCAACTACACCGGTCCCATGTGCAAACATTGCTGCACTCAATTCAGGCATGTCTGCATCCAACGTAAACATTCTGCCCTTCTTCTTTCCTTTTGCTATCAAGCGACCTTTATTTTTCATATCCTCAACAAAGCATCCATGAGGATTAAATCTGACCTGCAAGCCCTGCTCAACCATTTGACCAACAGAAACCAGATTCTTAGTGATATTCGGGACATGAAATACATCGGACAGGTATTTCTTTTTCCCATCCTGCATAGACAAGGGAATTTTTCCAATCTGCACAATAGGATGTGCAGTATCATCACCAGTCTCCACAAATCCTGGTTTTTCCATTTTCCTTGCATCCTCCATCCATTCTGCATGACCTGTCATGTGGTTTGATGCACCTGAGTCAACATACCATATATCATTGCTTTCTTCTGCACTTGTCACAGAATTGTTCATGTGCTGCACCATAAACAAGTGCTCATTTCTGTCATCACCCTGTCTACTAGAAGATGCATAATTCCCTTGTTGTAGTTTTCCATTCATGATGTCATTCTTCTTTTTATAGCAGTCTTTAGCCATATGACCCATTTTACCACAATAGTAGCATTCAACATTACTGTTTGCATTTTGGCCTCTTTGCCATCCACCACGACCTCTTTGGCTCCCCCTGCCTCTAGATTTACCACGTCCTCCTCCATAGGACTGGTTTTCTTGAGTTTGCTGCATATTCTGATTTCTATCACGGCCTCCAAATCGGCCTCCTCTACCTCTGCCTCTACCTCTTCCAGCATTTGAGTAGAAGGCAGCTTCTTTTGAAGTTCCTCCTGAAGAAGATGCACCACCATTTCTCTGCTCCTCAGAAATTAGAATAGCAATCAACTCCTCAAAATCAGGAAATCTTTCACGAACTGAAATGGATGTCGGAAACTGTGCATAATCCTTTCCTAGACCATTCAAGGTCACAGAAACTAAATCATCATCTTTCACTGGCGACCCAATGGAAGCAAGTGCATCTGCAATCTTCTTCACCTTCATGTGGTAGTCATTGATGCTCATATTTTCTCTTTGCACATTGTGCAACTCTTGCTTGAGCTGCATTTTCCTGGCTTGCGTATTTGTGTTATACATCTTTGACAGAGTATCCCATGCCTCCTTTGGCGTACTTGCATCCTGAATATGCACAATCATAGAGTCTGAAATGCTGATAGACAGCCAGTACATAACTTTCCTGGCTCTCTCATGCCATGCTTTGAATGCCTGCATTTGCTGTTGATTGGGAACATCAGGAAGAACCGGTTCTTCTTCATTTCCTGCAACAAACTCCCAATATCCTTTTCCCATAAGGAAATTCGTCATTCTAAACTTCCATGCTTGGAAGTTGTTCTTGTCAAGCTTTTCAGTGACAATCTGTGAGAGAGAATCAGACGCCATTACAGAATACTGCAAAAAGTTCTGTCACTGTAAAAACTCAGCTTCACCCTCACAAGGGCAAATCTGCAAAACTGGCGAAAGTGGTATTTGACCACACAGTCACTTCCTAGTGACGATTTTGCATAAACAGGAACCAAGGATGATTCTGAACCTCCCAATGTCTCTGTGCACAAGCATACGATGCAATTTCTACAGAAACTTTTCACCGACCTGTAGAACAGTGGCTACACAGCATAAAACTGGGCCTTTTCCTGAGTGCGTGCAGAAAACTTCCCTCTTGCTTCACCACGAAGGGCGTCTCAACCTGAGACAATGCACTCCTACACTTTCCGGCTATGCTACCTGCAGAGATCTGCTCCCAAAACAAAAAATGAAAGCAACACTGCTCCTCTTACCAGAACACCGCGAGCTTGGCTTGCTTTCTTGAGCTCCTTACCACGAACAAGGCTCTGATACCATGTCAAGATTGTGGGAGAGAAGGAAGGAGTCTCACTTGTAGCTTTCTTGCTTGCACAATGGGGGAATACACACAAGGGTGGAGGCTGAAAACAGTTTTCCTCTTCTTAGTTGTGTAAGCCAAAAGAACTCAAGTACAAAGAAATAGAAGAACCCTATGTATGGGTCTCAAACCAAACTCGACTAACTAAGGTGGTATACTAACTGAGCCACGAACTAGAGTAGATAAGGATAGCTATCATGTAGCTATTATTCATGGGTGGTGTACCAACCGCGTCTGCAACTGACAAGTCGGTGACATAAATACACAACGGTCACCCTGGCGTATCACGAGTGGAGCTCGATATCTCAACATCTACTTCTTAAAAACTTAAGCCTTAGGCTTAATTGTAATGCTTATGGGACTTATGAACTCATTCGCATGGGCAAACACAGGCTTGAATCTCCTAATCTACCTACCTTTCAAACTTATCACTTGAAGCCCAAGGAGGATGGACCCATCAAAGACATTTATGAAGATGAACCATTGACTCAAAGACTTAGTGTATTCAAAGGATCGTCACAAGGTGTAAAAGCAAGAAGTCCCTTTTTTTAAATAATATTTCGAATTACATCTCTTGGCTATTTTATTGATCCTTCTTAAAGGTTGTGACTCATGATGAGGCTAGAGCATTGAAGGTTGATGGAAAAAGGCTTGTCATAAGATCTTATAAACCAATCATGAGGCCCCTTGTGGGCATGTTAAACAAAGTGTTTATGTCTTATATGGTGTGTTTGGAGTTATGGGTGAGGACTGTTTATGTGGTAAACAATCCTTTTGAAATTTTATATGAAATAGATGCTCCTTTCTAAAGGTTTATTGTGTTGTGTATGTCTACTTAAATTGTGATTCCTTCCATCTTTCCTAAGGGCATCATTGACATCCTACCCTATCCATAAATTTCCTAAATTGTATCATAGTTGATAACATTGTATTTGGTTTTTTTGTTATTACATACAATTGCACTTGTAATTATGTGAGGTTGCCCTTGTATTGAGGTTATATCAATGTCATTCTCAAATGAATGGATGCTCATTTTAGAACAATGAGCTTGTATGGAGACCCTTTACATTTCTTGTCTCTACCAACTCTTAACAACAAGCACAATTCAACCTATATCACTTTGACACCCTTTAGGGTGATTACATTGACCCATAATAGACCTCTAGAAGGTAATATTATGTTACATCCCTTGTTGGATAGAATGTTGAGTGAGAGGAAGAGCTTCATGTGACCGATAGAGAACAAGTGACTTCCTAAATGAATGTCATGACCTACATTACCCATACTGGCATAAGACCATATGCCATGGATCACTATGCATCATTAGAGTACAATCCTCACTTTTTTGAATGTTTGCTACAAGGATTTCCAATCGCAAATAAACAAACCTCCACTCTTTTATTTTAAAAATAAATTTTTTATCTTTATTATTTATTCATTAAGGTTATTTATTTATTTATTTTAAAGCATCAAAGTCCAAAACTCTTATGAAATATGATGGTAGAAAACTCCTCAATCTGTCAATCAATTTTTTCCAATCTTGAAGCTAGAAACAACTGCATGGTGCTCTCAAATCTTCATCAAGTGAATACAAGATAAAACATGTCATAGGATCAATAAATCAACACTTCGATAAGCCATTGGGTGCAACAAATCCTCTTGAAGGACTCAAGCTACAACACCATCTGGCCAAAAAATACATGAAAGATTCGATCAAGAGTCCGGGTCTTGCACCAACAACAATGGCTCTTCTTCAACAATAGTTATGTCAACCATCAGGCTTTGAGTCTCAATCGTCCTGGCTCAATATATGTATTCACCACACATAAGTGCACTAGTTATGTCAACCAAGGTTATTCTCTTTAAATAATCTCCTAAGCTCCTATGATTATCACTCCATGTGAGACTAGCATAAAGTATGGCATCATAATTATTTTCCAAAAAAAAGTAGCCAAAGCATTTTCAAAAAAAGGAAAAAGAAAAGAAATACACACCCTAAAGCACTACAATATACCTAAGGGTCCTCAAGTTCGGTATGCTTAGTGACCTTGGTCGGTTAACCCCTAGCACCTTCCCCACATTTGCTTAAGGTCTATCAAGGGTAAGACACATCTAGGGAGTCTTGATTAGACCTATCTCCTTGAGTCACTTGCACTATCCCTTTCTTCCCGTTTCATTTCATTCAATGCCAATACAATTATCACAAACACAAGGGCAATGAGACATCAACAAAGAGTCACCAAGTACTACAGCTTCTACTAAGACACCTATCCTTCAAAATCGATAAGGATGGACTCTATTCTATCCTAGAATGTCATGTGAGGACCTAATTTGTGTATAGGTTATGGCGCAATTACTATGTGAGTGCATGCGCTTACTTAGGCTATTACATAGTTCAAAGATTACTTAGGCTCCCAGTCTAGCAAAATGCCATGTGCATGCAAAACTAGGCAAGCACTCCCCTTGGAAGATCTACATGAGGTTTCACTTTATAAGTACAAAATCATGTCAAGAACCACAAACTATTACTTCTATTCCAAGATAAACCTTCCACCTGCTACAATCTCCAACCATCCCTTGTCCCCATCAAAGCCATATCAAACAAATGGAAATCCCACTATAGTGAACCAATCCCTACCAAACTTGAACTCCGATTTCCACCTACCATATAGCTAGCAATATCAACAACAATAATTGCTCCTTTCCACTATCCCTATATGACTATCCCCAGCATTCCATGTCTAGGGTATACAAGTTGATGCATGCTATCTCTGATGTTGAGTGCGAAGGGACTAACACTTGTCTAAGGAGGGGATTAATGTTGGCCCTTTTTCCACAAAGTCAAGCAAAAAAAAAGGATGATTGTAGATAGGTGTGCAAAGGTTAAAGTCAAAAAACCAATTCGCAAAAAGAAAAAGCAACTTCCTAAAGTACACTAAACATATCAAATTGGTAAAACTCAAAACCAAGAGTCAAAGCCCTTCTCAAAGTTCAAAAAACCAAAGATGGCACGAAGGTGTTAGGTGCTCTAGGGCAAATCGAGGAATTAAATTCAATTCCTAGAAAACCACCTAAGAGGGAGTCCACTTTCGATTACCATGGCTTGCTAATGATCTTCCACGAATGCACAAACTACAAACAAACACACTCAGGGGAGTTGAGCAACACTACTTGCATGGTTAATCGCTCAATCTTCCACCATAAACTTACCTCCTACTTGCAAGTAGGGTCTACAAACACACAAACAATAGTACCTCCTCTTTGTTCCACCTCCTTGGCCGATTAAACATACATACATAGACAAGACAATAGCACCATAAGGATTGAAACAACATAGGAGTAGATAACAAGCAAAAATAGTTGGCCTAGACCTCATCTTCCAACACTTGGGATAATAGTAAGGGAGGGCCATGTAAAGGTGGAATTAGAGAGATAATAGGCAAACACAATTGAGAGGACAAGGCACTATTTGCACATACAAATCTTGCATTTTCAAAAGCTGCCAGCTCATTTAATGGAAGTGCCCTCACAAAGATAAGTGAGAACTTAATGCCAACTTTGTGGCCAAACCTCACACACCAAACTATGCCAATATAATTAGCAAAATATAAAATAAATAACAAGTAAACTCACAAGAAACTTCAAAGAGGCTTGATTTAGTAGACCAAGGAGCCTTAAGAATAGATTACTTTAATGATATGGAATACTTTTCCACATCTTCAAAATCCCATGCTCAATATACTAAAAATCCCATGGAATACTTTTATGTAAACTTTTAATGATATGGAATACTCTTCCACATCTTCAAAATCCCATGCTCAATCTACTAAAAATTAGACAGTTCTCCACATTATTAAAAGTTCACAAAGAACAATTATTCGACTCTTAAGAACTCGAAGGTCTACTAAATCAAGCCTCTAGAAAGCTCTTGCAAACTTACTTAGGTGTTCATTTTAATAGCTTTTGAATCCTCTTGCATATTTCTTCATGCATGTGCAAATTGGCCATGGAGCTTGGCCTAGTGCTCTCTGCTCTGTGCAAGAGCTATCCTATCATAAGAGGCAACAAGTTCTTGAAAGAAATATAGTGACAAAGAAAAGAGGACTGTATTCATGTCCTCTCTAAAGCACCTCAAAGATGTGCAAAAGTAAACCTAATTACCAAAGCTATAAGGGTCACTAAATACAAGATTACCATAGAGAACTTAATATTAGGCTTTTCGAACTCCTCTATGATAACTCACTACCTTTGTAATTTTCCCTCCTTTACATAGCCACCTTCACCTTGAGAAAAGTAAGATCCACTCTCTTGGGCTATGGAGCTTCAAATGGTACCATCTCTTGATCAATTTTGCACATCTCTTCATCTTTATTTGCCCCTTCTTGGCATCCTCTCGATGGCTAGAAGGAGACATCTAGGTTGACTATCTTCCCCTAATTGTTCATCTCCTACAACATTCATGAGGTAATCATTCTTTTTTCTTTCTATACCATATTTCGTTCAAGATTGTTTGGCGTCTAGTGTTTTATTGCACCATGTGCATGACTCTTTCATATGATAAAAATGGGTTAGGACAACTTATAATCTATGCTATTTATGCGACTATTCAACATTGATACATCTAGCCCCCTACAAAACTGCTCTCCTTAAATTTTCTTGGGTGAAGTGTCTATATGACAGACCACTACAAATAGAAGAAACCTCCTGTTCTCTTGTGTTCTCTTGGGTAGCCCTCATAGGAAAAGCATGCTCGTGTTCTCAAGAAGTCCCAAAATCTCTGATCAGACACATTGCTTATGACATGAAAAGCTTTAGACTCGAGTCATAGCAAGGCATCTCACAATGATGTGCACTTTTGAAGCTTTTATATGCTTTGAAGTTCTCATTTGCAGTTTACAAGGTGCTATTAGGAGCTTACTTTGCTTTACTTGTTCTTATTTTGTTGTTCGCTTGTATAATTTACATCTGGAGTCTTGACATGTGACTTCAGGAGCTTCAAAAGTTTGGGAAATTAATCTTGAGCTAACAAAGCAAACATCCCGTAAAAAGCTGGAGCAAACTCGGAAAACATGAACTTCAAACAAAATAATCTGAGCTTTCGATTTTTCCATCCAGTTAGCAATCTCCCTGTTCAAAAGCTCAACTCACATATCCAAAAACCAGACGCCTACATTAACGTGGGTTCCAATCCCAACTACCAAAACTGCAATCTTAACTTGCAACTGGATAAAATATCGAATCAATTCTTGAGCATATTGATGGCCCATTACCAGTGTCAAAGTCTGTTTACTTCAACATCAGACAGGACATTACAGTATCATTGACGACCATTCTCTTCACAAAACTTGGCCATGCCATAGAAACCTTGCATTTTTTATTCAGTGCACCAGAAAAACTATAAGTTCTCCAACAAACTGATATTCAGTGGCAAAGCGGATTGTAGGTTACATCTAACACGACACAAGTACTGACATTCAGCAGGTAGCATAATACAAGTAGAGCCTTGTTCATTGAGGGCACAAGGAACAGACAAATATGTCATCCATACACGATTTCTTTTGGTTAGTTTTTCTCCACTGTACAACACTTCTGAACTCAAGCTCCTTCACTCATTGTTCTTTTTGAGGTACTGATATAAAGAACTGAAACAAAAAGAACAAGTGTAGCACATTTCAGCATAATAATGAGTCAAGTGTGCCAAAAACCAATTGAAATTAGATTTAGGCATATCAAGACAACAGATTCATACCATTATTGCCTCTTATGAAAGCATCACCATATTTGTTCTTTAGTTGTCCGTTAACATATTCCTCTGTTTGTTCCATGGCAATGTTCATATAACCATCCAGGCAAGCCAAAATACCTGCTTCAAAAGACATAATATTGAACTGTATTTACTATCAGGACATAACATTATGAAGCCTTACAGAAAATACCATGATTGCATTCTCACGTGACACACCCAAAACTCCAACACCTAGATTGCAAAATCTTATACCAGACCTGAAACGACTTCCAGGCACATGCAAAATAGCAAATCAGATTCCTAAGACAACTTAAAAATTGAAAACATTCACAAATCCAAGTTTATGCAGCACATTACCCACCAGAGAAAGGCATTTTGGCCTAGGGGGCAAAAAAACGAAGAATCAACAGTCGTAGATCTGGTGGTAGATCACTTCCTCTCAGCTTTCGTTCATCTTTGAAAAGCAAGTACAAGATCAAATCACAGAGAGATTCAACCTATCATTATTGCGAAAAGAAGGGACATTGTTCCTAGCTGCTTTAGGAGAGCGGAAAAAGGTAAAGTCTATGAAGAATGCAAAGTATGATATATGCTATTAAGCTCTTCACTAGCACAAGGCATGGAGATGCTACTCCGACTGACAATAATCACTTCACTTGGTTGAAAAGGAGTGGCAGCCTAGATTGCCAGGCTTGAGGCTACATCCAAAGGTTCAAGTGTCTGACTTCCATTTATGCAGTGAAGCTAGATCCAAGTTTCAGTTGTCCCTTACTTCCATACATGGAGTGATTTCCCATTCCTTAGGACGGGTTTAAACGTGGCTCTTATAATGTGAGTATGATGGATCTCTTTAGCTACTTTTCCATGGAGCTCCCCTAAGCAACAAAATTCAAAACTTGGAGAATCAACTAGCAGTAGAGAAGTTTGTTGAAGGAGAGATAACTAAAGCATTCATCACTCGGATCAAGAATTTGTGCGACCAGTTGACTGGTCTTGGAATACAAAAGACTAGTGAGGAGCTAGCTCAAAGGTGTCTTCGGATTTGTCCACCAAAATTTGTTGGATTGGTATCTACCCTAATCACTCAGGTGAGACCCCAAGCTTTGACATTTGAAGAATTTTGTGCACTACTAATGGAGGAGGAGATGAGGCTTAAAGCCCAAGAAGGTAGCAATAATGAAGATACTGCATTCTCCACCAATGCACTCCATATGTCCCTGTTAGTAGGGTTCATAACCAAAATACGACGGACTAAGAAAATAAGGCAAGCTAACACCCCTTCTCAGATCCTAGGAGTGTCTGAAGACCCAATAATCTCATGTAATGAAGCAAAGAAGTGTTGGGCAAAGGTTTCGTGAAGAGCTCTGCCACATTGTCCACTGTAGGACAATAGACCACCACTAACTCGAAGTCCAAGATCCACTCCCATACATAAAGATCCTGAACCTCTATGTGCTTCATGCAAGCATGAAACACAGGGTTCTTTGCCGAAGCTAAGACACCCTAGTTATCCGTGTGCAATTGAGTGGGTCCTATCCAAGAAAAGCCAATCTCTACCAACAGCGAGTAAAAACGGAACATCAAGTTTGTCGTTTTAAATGGTGATTTTCAAGAGAAGATTTATATGAAGCAACCATCCCATTCCCATGTTTACTGCTTGCCAAAGGTCCTTTATAGCCTGAAGCGAGCACCCAAAGCTTGGTATTGGCAAAGAGAAAACTTTTTTCTTTACCCATGGCTTTCAACGGTGTGACTGTGACCCAAAACTCTATTTCAAATTGTTTGATGGGTTAGTGACATATGTCATTTTGTCCATAAATGATTTTATCATTACTTGGAGTCATAGTGAGTACATTGGACACCCTTGAGAGATGGTGAACATTGAGTTTGAGATACAAAATTTGGACTTATTCACTTTTTCCTTGGCCTATCAATTGTATGCCTTTTGGACCTAGGGTCCAAGTTGTCCCAACATCCTCTAATAGGCATTTCCCAAAAGGAATAGTCGTCTTATTTCCATTGGAGGGAATGGATAGTCAGGGATTGCATAATCAAACAAGGAAGATTTTCACTTTCTTGAAGCCTTTTTCTCCACCTTGTCTTCCGCAAGCATTTAATTTTCTCTTTTTTCCCATTGTTTGTTATAATCTTGCTGTCTATCTCCCCCTTCTTGTTATAGTTTGCTCTCCCTCCCTCCAAAAATAGTGAACTGCTAATCTTTTAAACCTATGAAATATGGCCTCTAAACTCAAATTTTTGAAGTGTCCATGATATTTGTTAAGTGTTTGTTTCAAAATATGAGTTTTTAAATTTACCCATTTCTTAATACCCCATTCCCGGAATGAGACGTTCCTGTTCCTATACCGTTTGTCATTTCCTGTTTTCCATTTCTAACAGCTATATGTTCGACTATCCATGTCCTGAATCACCATGACATAATGGCTGCACACGTAATCCTGCTGCTCACTGTGGCATCGCCAGCCCTGCAGCTCTCCCACCACATCATTCTGTGATTGTCCGAACAGGGACACTGTCCGGGTGCGTTACCTGACAGGAGAAGAGTCAAAAATGGAGGTACTCCTTGTCACTCGTATCCGTCTAAATATTAACTATTGGGCTTTATCGACAGCTGAGTAAAGACGAGCGGCAATATAGGACCGCCTACTGCTTGGCGGCACTTGGAATAAATGCAAACCAGTCACAGGTCGAGCAAAACACACAGTATCTGCTGCGAAGCTGAAGCAAGAACCAAGACATACAAGAACTCGAACATGCAAGGACCGAAATAAGGACATCGGCAGCAGCGACAATGGAAAAGATCATCGAATGGAAACGAAGAGCTTAAAGCGCGAGAGAGTACCTCTATAATCGACACCAGAATTAAGTTTTACGACTACGGGTCGACCTCGAATGGACTTCAAAAAGTCTGCCGGCGTCTTCGCGGATCCTCCTCCGCCGGCCGCGCTCATCCTCGCTCCCTCTCTGCCTTCCTCTTCCTCCTCCTCCCCCTCCCTCTCTCTCTCTCTCTCTGTGCGAGACTGCACGCGAGTGAACCCTAATCGTCCAGGCACAGAGACAAGATATTAATGAATTCAGTGTGGCTGCTCTAACGAGCAGATTTAGCATACCTGGTCTAGTATTTTAGGTCGTCTTTCTGTAAATCATTCTTTTCACTAGTGCACACTTTACTTTTGGAAGGCTTTCTATTTCTGCAAACTAGGCGCTCCGCGCCTAGACTCGCCCCATCGCTGGGCGGGCGCGATTTTTGCAGGCGGGGGCGGGTGCTGGACGCGTGGCACCCGCCCCCGCGTTCTCTTTTTTTTCTTGTGGGGGAGGTGGGGGGCTGCCATGTGGCACCCGCCCCCCACCTCTCGTTATTTAATAGTATATAGATGTTTGGATTCCATCACCCATTCGTCTCTTTGTTGTGCCTCAATGGTTGCAATTTGCAAAGGCTGTTTTGTCATCGATGTGATTCGAGCATTCTACCTTTGTGCTCCCTAACCTCTTAACACTAGTCTTGTAGTAAAATAGTCATTTTTGTGGCAATTTGGACCCTCTACAAAAAATTACATTTCTCATCAATGAGAGAGATTAAGAAGAAATGGTTTTAGGAAAATATGATCAACCCAAGATAGTAGTTGAAAAAAAAAATTAGAAAGGATCAAAACCAGGTAGGAAGTATATTTTTTTAATGGTCATCTTTAAGACCATTTTTGCAAAAAATCAAAAATTTCAAGTGTTTCTAATCAAATCCATTTTAGAAATTTTTTTATTAGGCTATAACTTTCATGAAAAATACTTTCATATATATAGTATGTATTTCCATTAAGAGATTTGTACTTTGACAGATTTGTACTTTGACAAAAACTGTCATTATTTTAAAGAGCTTCAAATAGTGTTGGTGTTGAGTATTAATTTGATCAATTTTCATGCACTTTTGAGAATCCACCTTTTGTAAAAAATGAATTTTCACTTGAAATTTTGTTCCAAATATTTTAATCTACTATCTTACAATGTTGAAAAAGTCCCATCTAATTTTGGTATCATATGCATATGTTATTTCAAATATAGTGAAATAGGACCTAAGCCTAAAGTGGCTTGTTGCCACTTTTGTGGCAATTTACATGACTAGTGTTAGCAATACTTTTGGTGTGTCCATAATTGGTATAGTAGTGGCACTTTTGGTGTGCCCATTGCTACACTAGAGGCACTTTGATCTACCTTAAGCATCATTATTGGGAAAAACCCTCTTCTTGGCAATTGGATATGTCTTAAAGGCTCATTGGAGATGAGATGTGATGCAATAGGCATTTTGGACATTTATTTCCATTGTTGTGGGAGTGTTAGGAAGTATTATAGGTATGTGATTTGGAACACTTGTATAATTGTCCAATTAAGTGTTTGCCTAAATTGTGGTATTAGAATAACATCATGAAATGTAATCAATCCTTCAAACTAGATGTGTTGGGAGATGTCACATTGTGGTCATGGCCACAACAAAAATAGTATCATATCCTCACGTATAGCTAGATTGCCTCCACAATAATAGTTGATTGAGCTTCACCATAAATTGAGCCACTAGAGAGCTATTGGGGGAAGAAGGTAGATAGGGGGAAAGGTAAAGAGGGAGAGAAGAAGAGGGGGAGGAGAGGGAGGGAGGGAGAAAGAGAGAGAAAACTACAACCTCCCTCTACCACCCCAAAAACCCTTACCCCTCCTACACCATTCCGAATATCATAATCAACCCCTTCCTTTAAGTCCTAGTGCACCCCTCTTAAAATCCCTAAACCCTCCCCCCAAGTTCTAATGCTCCCCCAACCACCCCAAAAAACCCCTGCACCACCAACACCTTGTCTCAAAAACCCTAACTACCCTTTAAGTATTAATGCGCCCCCTCCAAATCCTAAAACCCTCCCCCTTAGTCCCCATGCATTCCAAGGCCCCTACCCTAAGAACCCTAAACACCCCCCATACCCACCCCCAAAAAAGACTAGAAACTTAAACTACTCTCCCACAACCTTAACCCCCTTAAAAATCCCCAACCCCTTCAACTCCTAAAGCACTTGGACTACTCTCCCACAACCTTAACACCTCACCCCCTCAAAAATCCTCAACCCCTTCAATCTTAAAATGTTAATCCCTCACCCAAATTGCGATTCCTCATGTTTAAAGAGTTTAAATTGCCTTCCCTTCCAAAGCCCTAATCTACTTTTCCTCCCTAAACTTAGCCTCTCATGTCCAAAACTTGAGTCGCTCACCACCCCAAACACCTTGATCCTACAACCCCCAACCTAACCCCTGCCAAAAAACCCTAAACCCTCCTCCCCCACCCAACCCTGAGGTATTAATTCACCCTACATGCAAAAACCCCAAGCCCTAGTCCCACACCACCACCCCCTAAAAACCTAAACACCCATACAAAATCCCTAATCCCCTTGGCCCCCAAAATGCTACTCTCCTTGAAAATTACATAAAATCCCTCTCTCCAAAAATCCTAAAACCCTCCCCTTCTCAAACCTTAATCTAACTCATGTCTAACACATTTTCAAAAGCCTAACTAGCTCATCCTGAAAATCCTAACCATCTTTACAACTAAACTGATGTACCCCCTCTACAACTTAATTGATGTACCCAAAAGCTCTAATCCCCTTAAGTCCAAATGCTTCCTCCCCTTCCCCCATCCAAATCCTGAGTCCTAATTTTGCACCCCTCTATCCAAGTCTTAATGATCCCCCGTCAAAACCTTATGTCCTAATTCCCCAACGAGAGAGAGAGAGAGAGAGAGAGAGAGAGAGAGAGAGAGAGAGAGAGAGAGAGAGAGAGAGAGAGAGAGAGAGAGAGAGAGAGAGAGAGAGAGAGAGAGAGAGAGAGAGAGAGAGAGAGAGAGAGAGAGAGGGGAAGAGGAGAAGAATGGAGAGAGGGAGGGAGGGAGGGAGAAAGGATTAGTGATCCCCTTGTATTTTACAACAATCCTTATTCCTTACACTATCATTGAAATGCTATTCCTTAAATAATTTATAATAAATGCAATGCAATTTACATTGTTTGTACTCCTCTTTGAAATGGAAAGCAGCAATCTAGTTAAATATATTCAATGATGAGCTTTCTGATAACATACACACACGTGCACATACTTTGTGTGTGTGTGTGTGTGTGTGTGTGTGTGTGTGTGTGTGTGTGTGTGTGTGTGTGTGTGTGTGTGTGTGTGTGTGTGTGTGTGTGTGTGTGTGTGTGTGTGTGTGTGTGTGTGTGTGTGTGTGTGTGTGTGTGTGTGTGTGTGTGTGTGTGTGTGTGTGTGTGTGTGTGTGTGTGTGTGTGTGTGTGTGTGTGTGTGTGTGTGTGTGTGTGTGTGTGTGTGTGTGTGTGCGTGCGTGTGACTCAATGCAAAGAAAACAAATCCAAATGGTGGATTAAGTGCATCTAGGCAAATGTTTCATGTTACTAGAGTTAAACATTGATGCATGGCAAGAGCTAGAACATAATTAGAATGCCTCCAACACTTGCAATAGATCTAGATGGATATAGAGTCATGCAAGCTTCAATTGGGATTCTTAATGAACTTGATATTCATTCATGAGATAATGGAGATAGAAGAAATATGCAAGTTCATATGCCAAGTGTGTCATTTTTCCCTCCTCTCCATGATTTCTTGTCCTTGGAAGTATCATCACCTCCCTTTCTCAACACAACAATGCGGCTACAAATAATGTAGAGATTGAGATGTTGTATGATGTAGAGATTGAGATGTTGTATGAGCATTACAAAAATGACCCTCCTATGTTTCTTCCCAAAATGGTGAATTTTGTTCAATTCTCCATGAATTGCCACCTAATTTTTAACTTCATCTATTAACAACCATTTTACTCTTCCAAGAGCCAAATGTGCATAGAATTGGTATGCTTTATGAGGTTTGTGAGACCATAGCATGGTTGTTAAGTTATGGAAATCCAAAACAAAAATGTACTCTCTATTTCAACTAGAAAACATTATTATAAAGGTGGAAAAGTGATTCTCCCACCTTTACAACAACCTCCACAACCTCTGTGTAGTTTGTTGTGGATGGCTCCCATCCACAAATTGCAAAATTCAAAATTCAAAAAAAAAACATGCATACAATAGCGCTTTGGTATTTGTTTCAATGAGTGCAAAAATTAATGAGCTTTTGCCTCAAAATGGAAGTGGTTATACTTTTTGGATTCATGGATCAATATATCATCGAATGGGTTCCTTGCTTCTAGTTTTGGATGAGAGGTAGATGCCAAAGTTTGCACAACTTTATGTTTATGATACTAAACATGAGCTATTGAATTGCATGGGGGTTATATTAGAGGGGCTTCAACAAATTATGCATGCAAATGAATCCCTCTATGGAAATAAAAATGACAATCTTTGAGAATCAACAATATTCTATTCCAACCATGAGTGAAGTTACTACAATTATGCATGGACCCTTAGGTAATGATGATACACTTGGATATTGCAATATTCAAGTTTGCACTCAACAAGGGTATTTGATGACTATATTTGACCTACACAATGCATACATTCCATTGTTATATGTTCTTCTGTTTCGAAACGGAGAGGATAGATGGTATACTCGAGTTCCTTATAGAAATGTGGAACCTCAATTAAGTGCTCAAAATCTCACAAACAAAGATTGTGTTAATCAAATGTAGTATTATGCTTTGCAACTTCAAAACTGTGATGACACTAATGCATGTCTCTTAGATGGTGGGCCACTTACTACAACAATATATTGTTGATGCTTATTATAGTATTAAGGAATGTAGATTGGCTTGGTGCCATCATAATCAAACAACTTTGTGAATTGAAATGTATAAGGGGCTGGCAGATATGGTGAATGCACTTGATGCAATAATAGAGACCAATATTATTGAAGTTGTTGTGGGGAAGAGAATAGTATTGGCATCTTCTTTTAATATGGGAAGACATAGATTCAAGTACCAATTATATTAAGATGCTATGGAAATTGTATGCAGCAAAGGAAAGCTTGATTTTTTTATTACCATGACATGTTATCCTAAGTGGCAAGAGATTACAAACGCTTTGTTGCCTAGGCAATCTACATATGATCGGCCATATTTGAATATGTGAGTTTTCCACGAGAAACACAAAAACACAATGAAATTGATAGTGAACAATGATCTTTTTGGTAAGGTTTTGGGTACATATCTATTTTATGGAGTTTCAACAGAGAGGCTTACCTCATTTGCACACCCTCCTGATATCAAAGCCATGTTTTAAGTTGTTAGAACCACAACACTATGATAGATTGGTCTATACCAAGATTCCTGATAAAGAAAAAGTTCCATCTTTTATGAAATCGTCACTAAATGTAACATACATGGTCCATGTGGGGTGTTCAATGGAAGAAGTTGTTACATGAGGAATGGCCAATGCACAAAAGGGTATCCAAATAAGCTTTTGCATGCAACCATACTTGATAACAATGGTTATCCTTTGCATAGACATCAAGATTATGGAAAAAATATATAATGCCAAGGATAATGCCCTAGACAATTCATGGGTTGTACCTTACAATTTTGATTTGAGTTCCAAGTACAATGCTCATATAAATGTGGAGGTATTCTTGACAATTGTAGCAGTAGTAGAATGTTTATATAAGCATATTTATAGGGGTGATGATTGTGCGATTGTTAGATTTACAACTACGCATGTTTTCACATCCAATAGAAATAGCATGCATGATAACGATAGGCAAAGTACTAATGAAATAGAGAGCTTCTGAAGCGTGTTGGTGGCGAATATTTGAATTTAAAATTCATGACGAATAACTGAATATTCAATGATTGCAAATACATTCCCCAAAGAAAATAATGTTTCTTTTTGTGACTTTGATAGTATTCAGAATGTGGTCCAAAATGACAATGCTCAAAAGACAACTCACTCAGAGTGGTTTACTTGTAATCACATACATCTTGAGGCTAACACTGTTCTATATCAAGACTTTCCAATGGATTGGGTTTGGAATGTGCAAAAAAATTGTAGACAAAGAGAAAGCAAGGAAATACATGTGGCCAGATATATTTTGTTGCTCCTACATGTGAAGGAAAATATGACTTGTGTGTATTCCTCATTGTATGTAAGGGATGCACTTCAATTGAGTCATTACATATGGTTGACAATGTGTTGTTGTATTCTACATTTAAGGAGGCTTGCATGGCAAAAGGTTTGTTTGGGAATTGATTAAGAATGGAAAATATGATTGCGAGAAGCTACATTGATGCAAATACATGCATAGTTAAGAGCTCTATTTGTGTTTATTTGGGTATTTTATTCACTTACCCAACCTAGTGTACTTTGGGAATATTTTTTTGTGCTACTAATAGAGGATATGATGCATCAATTATCTTTGCAAAAATAGACAAAATGTTCATTTGCAAGACATGGCCAACAATCAAACTTTGATCCATATTCAAGATCTTCTACGTCAACATGACATACTTGGCTGACCATGATGGACTTCTTAGAGCGAGTATGCAAGCCAATGCAAATCCTTTGATCCTTAATGAGCGAGTTTACAATAGTCTAGAAGTAGCAAGAATATTCTTAGGAATGGAAAGTATGTTGAATGATGGACAAAGAAGTTTCGAGGAAGTTCCTTTATGGCAATAATGGATGCTATTGAATTGGGATTAGGCAAAACATTTTTCTTGGATGACCCAAGTGGTGTAAAAAACATGTATATATAGATGTTTGCTCGCAAAGCTTTGTAGTTGAGGTTGCTTTGCCATAGCTACAACATCCTCTAGTATTGTTGAATTGCTTTTGTCACATGGATGTACCACTCATTCAAAATTCAAGTTGCCATTGCAACCAAATAAGTATTCTACTTACAATATACATGTTCAAAGTGACCTTGCAACATTGTTAAAAGAGACAAGTCTTATTTTGTGGGACGAAGCTCCAATTATGCACCTATACATTTTTGAAGCACTTGATAGAACTCTTAGGGATATAATACAATTTGATAAGCCATTTGGTGGTAAGCTTGTCTTGCTTGGCAAGGATTTTAGGCAAATATTGTTTGTTGTCGAAAAGGGTACTCGTGAGGACATTGTTGGTGTAACTCTGCTATTCTAATTTGTGGCAATATATTGCTATCTTGAAAATTACACAAAATATGCAGGTGATTGTGAATGAAGATTACTCTGTTGCATGGTTGCAGGATATTGGTGATGGAAAATGTTTATCATGTACTAACAACATGTTGCAGATTCCATCTACAATGTTATTAGATAGAGGATCAATGCAAGACTTGATTAATTTTCTCTATCGAGATGTGCATTGCATACATGATTATGGATCCTTCTTTAATGAATGTGCAAATTTTGCACCTCAAAATTGTGAGGTGAAAATTTGAAATAACCATGCATTACAATCGATGCCAAGAGAGGTTAGACAATACTTTAGTTCTAATTCTATCAATAAGGCATAAGAAAATTGCTTCCTCTACAATGTAGAATGTCTTAATTCCCTTTTTCATGGTGGAGATATTTCTCCCCATATCTTGCTACTAAAAATAAATGCTATGATAATGTTGCTTAGGAATTTGAATCCTTCCAAAGTTTCTACAATGGTACCAAACTTATACGCAAGGCATCTAACAACAAGGTCATTGAAGCAAATATATGATTTTCTTTGCTTCTTTGTTTACATATGGACACACAAGTTTTCAAGTAAGTATTACAGTCTCTCCATCTCTCTATTAAGTGGTGTAATTTTCCTTTTCTTGCTCTTTTATGTTTCTCTAAATATATTCACTTGTAATTTTAACTTTACCAAAATAATACTTATTTGCTTTGAACATTTGTTTACATGTGTACAAGATAGTTTTATTTGCTACATTGTAAAGTCTAATTATCTTCTTAAGTAGATAGCTATTTGAATTTGACATCTCTACAATACATGTTGTTTCAATTTTAGTACAATCAAAGTTATTCTCTTCGAGTGTCTATTTTTATTTTATTCTTAAATCACAAAGTGCCTTATATTTAAAACTTAAAATTTACTATTTTTAAGTTTTTAAAAATCAAAGTTATTACATTTTCTCATTTTTTAATTATTAGATTAGATTTTATGGTGCCTCATCTTAAAGCTTGATATATGGTTATAAATTTGATGATAAATACTAATTTTGGTGTGTTTTTTAATGTGTTTTGTTAGATGGCCCAATCAATCTTCTAGTATTATCACACCTCTCCTTACCAAATGTAGTTGCAAGAGACACTATGCCCATTAGCAACAAATGATATTATTCATAGATCTCTTGCAAGAGTAATTCAAAGACTATGAATAGATGGGTTCACCAATGGAAACTCTCCTTTATATATAGAGATTTTGTATAATAGGTGTATCCAGTGTTACTACATTACACAAGCTTAAGATGACTACAATATATATCACTTGCACACTAGGCGAATACGAAATGATTGGAGTAGATGGGAGTTCAAGATTTGTTGTGCTTTGTTACTTTGCATCAATTTCATCCAAATTCAGCTGATTGGTCTACCAATGGTAGAGGTCAGCATATCATCACACCATGTAACACTTACACAAATTTCACTTTCTTGATTTTATTGCATAATATATATTAAGTTAAAACTATTATTTTTTATATTTTTCATTTGTTTTTTTAAGGTGTGGTAAGCAATGCTAGCATGCCACTATGTTATCTAGGAGGGGACGCGGCAGTATATCACCCTTACATATTGTGCAACCTATGTCTAACTTTAATAATTCAATTAGAAAAAGATAACTATATTTCCAATTGTTGATTCAGGATAGGATAATGGATCTATATTGTACAAAAAATACATACTTTCGTCTTTATTTTACTTTTCTTATGGTTGGCATATATGTGCAAGTGAAATTTATCATGTGAGCAATGTTGATAAGTTATTTCTACAAACTAAAGTTAAGAAATTGGTACTCATAATTAAAAGGTTATCATATAGTGAAATTATATTTTGGAAGAGTAACTATTTTTGTCAATATTTGATGGGGGCAATGCAAATTTCTTTGACGAAATATGTCTATTTTGAAATTCATTCAATCTTTCATGTGTACCATAAGTTTAGCATTACTATGTGTAGGGATATTATTTACATATTTGTATATAAGTATATGTGTAAGGTAACTTTATGTGATGAATTTGAACAATGTTCTTGATTTTGTATTAGATACATCATACAATCATATTGAAAAATCATTTAAAGTCAAGATATATGCATCATGTTTTTATATGTGTAAATTCAAATGAGATGTGTGTTAGGATGTACAATGTTGTACTTATTACAAATATTTGTGTTTTGAACTTCCATGCAAAGCATAAAGTGAATATTGGTGTGAAGAGCCTAGTGTATAATTAATAAATCGTTCATATCCAGTACACTTGCCAATATCAAAACTACCTTTCTCAAATATGAAAAGCAACCTGAGTAGCATGTAAGAAGAGAGAGTTTTGAACTAAAACATCAACATCTAGTGTGAGTTTCTTAATGAAGAAAGCAACATGAACAACATGCGAAGATAGATGCATTTAAATTTGAGCCTAATGTAATGATATTTAAATATAAACGTGAATGTTAAGCAATAGAGGCATTCACATCAAATGCACATGCTATCAATATCAAAACTACATTTCTCAAAGACTAAAAGAAAGAATTTTGTTACTCTTAAGGGCCATCCCACAATCATCTCCACTTCCCCCACATATGAGGATGCACCCTTGCGCTCATCTCCTACAATGAATAGCGCCTTGATTTCATTGAAACTTGATTGAATGCATCATTGTTTATATAATTGGTTGGAAAATGTTACCATGCTAAATAGAATAAGGTTCTAATGGAGCAATTAATGATTAAATAAATGTTAATCTACTATTGCTTTTTCAACACCCTATCAAGGTTAGGTTTTGTTGATTCATTTTCATCTATGATTAAGTGGTCACCCTTGTAATTCAAGCACATTATATCTACTAAGTCTTTTTGGGCAATGGAAATAGAATGCCCCCCTTGGCTAGTTGGTTGGCATCTTGATAGTGGTAAGTTCCATGGGTATTTAAGCCTTTTTGTTTCAATTGATGGTTGGTACTCTTGTTTTTTAACTTGGAACTCTAAATGTTGCTATATTAGCTTTTCACAATTTGATCCTTGTGGTCTCCAATTTCTTTGACTCTTTGGTCCTCTTCATGTTCAGATCTTGGATTTTGTACATTTGCTTTGTCTTTGTCTTATGATCAACTTTTAGTTTTTAGGAATTACTTTTCCTTATTCTTTATATTTGTATTCATTTTCTCCATCTATACTTTGTCTACAACTTGCATTTGCATCTTAACAGTGGGCACCAATTTTATAACTCATGTAAACAAATATTCTCATTTTTATTGTGAAAGTACATCTTGAAAGACAAAATGTTCTCTTTTTGTGAAAATACATAGTGGGATTTGAGGATACATTTCCTTGGCTCACTCGCTTCTTGGCAAACAAGAGTATTTGGGACATTATATTGGCATTTGAAAGTTTCATGGCTTTTTAATACATCATTGGATTAGGGTGTACATGAATTGGCTCACATGTATGATATTAGCTCTTGGCCTCATTACGGTGCTTAATTTTAGATAATTAGATGTAGAGGTGCACAGGGCTAGCACCCCATTATCATGGTGATGGTACGTAATTGTGCCCATAGTCCATGCAATCTCCATACCTTCAAGTGACATATGTGAAGCAAGTCATATATACCTCATCTACCTTTTAGTAATTGAGAAGAAGGGGCAAATAACCTTATCTTAGTGTGAAGAACAACATTGTGTGCATTCAAAGTTGTTGAGGCTAATATATATATATATATATATATATATATATATATATATATATATATATCCTCATATAAATGGAAGTTAGGGTAACTTTTACGAGCTCGTTAATTGGTCCCTAGTGAGTGCCATAGTAAAATGTAATATGTTTAAGTACTAGATAAATCTTTAACAAGATTATGTTTTTCAATATCCTATAAGCCCGAGAAAGAAACTAAAAGTAATATACTAAAGTTTATGTGTAGCCATTATCTAGTATGCCATAAGAGTACAATGATGATGAGCAATGGGTCATAAAACACTAACTCCATCTAGGGGGTATGATGAGATATAACATATAATATATGGGGGCAAGGAGAGCCCTCATACCTACTATCGTTGCACTATAATTAGCAACCATCAAGACCCCACAGACTACTTATCAAGTCAAGCATTTCAAGTGAGTGGCTATGGCTACCTCTCACATAGCCATGCATGCTCTCACACAAGGGTATAGTGAGCCTACTGTTGAATTTGATCATTGTAGTTCTCTTCCACTAATCCTTTGATGGCTCCACGATTCAAGGTGCTCAATCAAACAAGCTCCATCTCCAAGCTCCAACCTCCATAGTTGCATGCGCAAGGAAAGAGAAGAGAAGAACGATAAGATGATGAGAGGAGAAGAAGAGCTTCTCTATAGTCCTTCACTCACACACTCACACTCTCCCTCTCTCCCTCTCTCATGCACAAGAAGGAAGCAAGAGCAAGAACAAGAAGAAAGCTAGTTTACACACAGACACAAAGAATGAGCTTATCCATTCACTTTTTGACTTTTATGCATGCCCTTCTCCCTTTGGGCACCCAACCCTTTTTCCATGACCGGCCATCCGGTCTTGGTCCTCTTTTCCACATTCTTTCCTATTTCTTTCCCTATTCTCATGGCTCTTTTACATGGGCCTTTTCATTTACAACTTGTACATGAGGGAGCCTGGAGCTCTTTTATAAAGGGCAAAAATGAGCTTTATTTCTTATGTGTCTTTTTCTTGATTTTTAACATTTTTCCCATGCTTCTTGGTCTTCTTTTTCCAACAAGCTACCTTTCCATGCTCCTTCATAAGTTTCTTTGCACCTTGTGTTGTTTCGAGGGTTAACATTACCCCCCTCCTAATTGAGTACTAGTCCCGCGGCACTAGATGGTATGGGTGGAGAGTTAAAGGTGGTCTGGAAAATGGTATTGGGGGATTTTGGGGAATTGGTCACGAGTTAAAGGTAGTTTCGAAAATGGTACTGGGAAATTTTGGGGAACTGGTCATGTAGGATAAGCTTGCAACATGAGCTTAGAGATTGCTAGTATTGAGGATATGTTGACTGGTTGAAGAGGGCCTCTGGAGTTATTGGCTAGATGTATGGCTGCAAAATGTACATGTAAAGGAAAACTAGATGCACTACCTAGGGGGTGTGTCTACCTTATCATGTAGTGCATTGTGGCCGTGGTCGTGGTTGTGGAATTGGGAGTTGGGTCGCAAACCTGAGGTGTTGTCCCACATTTGAGGACCCAGTTTGTGGAAGGGAAGCGTGTTGTGCATGACTTAGGGAGATAGGTCTATTATGATGACCTGGCCTTGATGTGCCCTGAGTGTGTGAAGTGGGAAGGGGCTAGGGATTAAATGGTTCCTAGATGTAGTGTTCATGGCACTCATACATCACAAACGAGAAGATTTTGTTTTTTTTGTTTTTTTTTTCTATTCTTCTTATTTTTTGGTGAATAATTACAAGGGCTGATGTTGAGTTGCATCCTATTCTCCTACGAGGGCAGAGCTAGCTAGAGGTTTTAGTGACCTACTTAGGAAGGACTTGCTCAGCATATAGCTTTTTCAATTAACCCTCATGTTTAGAGGTCTAGTGGACAAAAGTGGGTGATTACACATCGTGAACCAACTATTGATTATGTCCTCTAGGAGATTCATACAAAAAGCTGGCAATAAGGTAGCTCTCATCATAAGCCTGTTCATAGCATAACTATCTATCCTTGCATTCATATAAAAAAAGAGGGGCAATAATCTCTCTTCCTCCACTTTCTACTG
Source organism: Lygodium microphyllum (assembly GCF_053477565.2). Lineage (NCBI taxonomy): Eukaryota > Viridiplantae > Streptophyta > Polypodiopsida > Schizaeales > Lygodiaceae > Lygodium > Lygodium microphyllum. Next base: position 10,083,871 of record NC_141155.1, on the reverse strand, counting down.
GTTTTTTCTTAAGAAGTATCCTAAGGATGCAGAGATAGTTACAAGTGGCGATGAATGCTGGATTTGGACATGAAGAAAATTCTTGGAGGAAGTGCATGATAGATGGTTGAAGATCTTTTTCAATGAGATCATGCACTCCTCAAGAGTCGCGGCATTAGCATTGTAGATTCAAGGGAAATCATACGTCTCATGCACCTCCAAATCAAAATCTACCTCGTGTCTTCTTGGGTAGGGCATGTAGGTAGAATTATTCCTTTCATATAGTAAGGTGTTGTAGAAGCCCATCCATGCACCCATACTGCCATCCCATATATTCCTTCTCAAATCAAGTCCCTTGCACCTTTTATACTGGCTAGTGTAGTTCGTATTTTACCCTCATTATTCTATTTCCCCTCTCTTACATTCTATCCCCACCCAAAGGTTTTTGCCCTAAAAAACAAGTTGGGCACTTATTACAAAAATGCAAGGTAGGAGTAGACCATAGCATTACTCTGTTGTTGCAGACATTACAAGGGTTATCTGATGGAATGACGGATAATTGTTGATGTATAAAGGGTCATTCATCAAGTATGATATATAGGTATGATTGGTGAATGATAAAATTTAAATATTGACCCATATTCTCTAAGAAAATGAAGGTTGCAGACAGTGAATAGCATGTTGTCTACTACAGGACCCTACAGTAGTAAAATTCGAGATAACTTTTTGTAGGGAACTCTGATCAAGGTATCTAATACATACAAATGGAGTTCTTAATGAGTACTTTCAGCCATGTATGGCACTCAATGCTATCTATAATTTAGAATAAAATCTGGTTCAAAATAGTGAATTGTCTGCAATCTTCCCTACACTAAAATATAGCCATAGATAACCAATCTTTAGCCAAAAGAGCCTACCAAAAAAGAAAAAATTGCCCACAATATGGATGCTGGTCTAAATGAGATCCCCAACTAATCCATTAACCTCTTGGATCAAAAGGTATTCCTTCATAATGATTGTCCAAGAGAAGAGAATGGCCATCAACCACATGCTCCAATCCACCCAGATCAAATGTATACAAGGAAGTATCCCCATAATCAAGTCCATAATCTCCTGGATCATAGGGAAGCACAATGCCATATTCATCTTCATGTATGACCAAATCATGTATTACACCATCATCAGACATATACTAGTCATCATAACCATGATCAAGGTACTCATTGTCAAATGTGTTTAATTGCTGTTGTAAACCTTGTTTAAGTGTAAACTGATGCTCAAGAAGATAATCATGAGGTTTCTCCAAGAGTCTAAAACCTTCAACATAACCATCTACATCTGTGAGTCCCTCATGTGATTCGTCAGCTAATATGTCATCAGCTTGTACATCTTGCTCTTCATTGTTTCCTTCTTGTACATCTTCTTGGTTATTGTCTTCTTCTTGTTCATCCTTCTTGTTGATCATGTTGATCATTATCCTCTTCTTGTTGTTCAGCTTCTTGTGCATTGCTATCTTCATCATCGTCAACACCTTGAAAATAACTCATCATTACATTTGGGTGATTATGTGGTATAAACTAATTGGGATACATGAGGTAGTTATGAACTTGCTGATGATCTAAGCTAATTCCGTCAATCTAATTACCTCCAAGCTCCTTCATCAAATTCCCCTTTTTTGCGGTCTCGCGATGATTAAAGACCATGGCCCCAAAGAAAAAAGGTATGAAGGTCGTGGAGGCAGGAGCTGCCAATAACACTACGGACACAATTGCTACAAATGGAATGGTGAGTACGAGGATTACAAACAAAGCCGTGAATATCATCAACCAAGTGCCCGTCACGGATCTTCAAGTACTAATTTTCTTAAATAAAAGTAGCTAGTAGGTCTTTATTCCATGAATAGGCAATAGAAGCTGCATGCGAAAAATAAGATTTTATTTGATTCATGCATATAATTTATTTGATGAATTCTTAACCACGAATTCCAAGGGTTAACTTGGGTCTGTACAAGATGAACCTATGTGAGTACAAGGAAGGTACTGTGTCCCTAAAAGATTTAATATTTCTAATTTTTGTGTTGATCAAATAAAATCTCTGAATCACAAATGCTAATCCTCAGTATATAAGAGACCTTGAGATGCAATTGGCAAATGATATTGTTCATAATTAAACTAAAGAAGATTTTCTTTTATTGTGGGCAAAGACCCACGAAACTCCAAGGGATTTATCCTTAAGTATGAAAATCTTGCTTAAATTCAATCCAAACTAATCCCCAAGAAAGAGGGAATCCATGAAGACTATTGGAAGGTATTACCACTTATGCTGATTCGTCTCGATGTTATTTTGCCACTTAGGCTGATTTGTCTGAAATTTATTTTGCCACTTATAGTTATTTTGCAACTTATGCTAAATTGTCTCGATATTATTATTTTTGGAAAGAAAAAAATTGTATTGGAAATAAACTTATTAAGAGTTTATGTATAATGCATTTGAAATAAGATGTTTGTGATTGTAAGCTAGGTATTGATCTTTCTTAAAATCATCAGGCTAAAAGATAGATGACTGAGTATAGATCATCGACTGAGGCAATATTCTGGTGAACACAGAACACTGAGACTGAGGCAGTGTTCTTGATGGCACTAGACCTTGCCAAGGCCAACGTGAATAAAACCTACTCCAAGGGGTTTTTCTTTATTTTGTTTTGTGCTAGTGAGTTTAAACTAATCCTAATGTGAAAGGTCTTATCGTAGGAACTCTAGTCGGCAGGAGGAGGTAAGGATACTAGGGGGCTCTGGTCTCATAAACTCCTTAGGCTCTTATGAACTACCAACTACCCTTTGATTTCCAGACTGTGTTATGGGGGTTCCAATACTAGTTGGGGAACGAAACTTAGAGAGAATAATACTTCGTATAGAAGACATTGTAAAAGTCATTTTTTTGAAAGGAACTATTAAGAAGGAATTTCTTTACTTTGTTTTTGTGTCGTAAATTAAAGAAATGTAACGAATTTGTATCAGGAGATAATTCAAGGAAGCTGATTTTATATGTAGAACCTAAAGTGGCAGGTAATGAAATAACTAAAACTACTCTCGCGAGGGAAGCCGGAGGATGGACCCTCAACGGATCCAGACCTATGGCTGGGTGGTCTCAATAATTCGAGAGGTTTTCTAAGAAGGAATAAAAATCGCACTTGATGGATCATTAGAAACCAGAAAGACTGACTCACATCACTTTAGAATCCGTTAATATTAATTAGCCACTAGTAATAGATTTGACAAAAAAAACCTAGGTCGATCCTCGTGGGAGAAACCTAAACTTCCATTGCGGGGTAGACTCAAGCGAGCCTAGTTAGCAAACTTCGAGGGTTTTATCAAAATCCCGTATGACACTTCCTAGGACATCTCTTGATAGCTACTAAGAACATATGACCGAGGAATAGCTCAGGCGGCATGTTACAGTGACTGAGCCTACAAGTTGTACTTCAATGGCCATAGGGGATTCTTAATGATCTATTACCAAATGGGTTGAAACATGGTCCAAATAGTGAGTTTACAGGTGGTTATAGATTGCTATCTTATCTTGGACAGTCATAAAGAATCAGTTATAGGAGTGTAAAATTTTATTTTGAAAATTTGATTCTTATACTCCATGCATAGAGGATGAAGTTAGCCTTGATCCTAGCTATAGAGCACCTCATTTGGACCAATAGTTCAAAAGTTATGGTCATTTAGTGACAAGTGGTCATTATAGACAACACGTAGACAGGTTGACATGCTGTGCTATTTTGATTTGAAGCAACCATATACCTCTTCCAAACTTATAAGCTCAATTAATTTGGTATATCTATGTGTTATTAGCTTCGTTTGGAGCTATTAAGCACTTAGATTGGAGGAGTATAGCTCTAGTTATTGATTCATTGATGGGCAGTCTTGAGTTACTATAGTTTTCATGATGGCAAGGAATAAGAAGGAGCATGTATTGGAGCACATTAATGAGGGTTCAAAAGATTACAATGCTGAAGAAAATCCGACCATAAGGGTGTTAACCTCAATTAGAGATGGCGAAAATATGAAGCAAAGAGCGGAAAAAGGACAGAAAAAGAGCAAAGGTGCAGAGGCAGCCCCTAAAGCTAAGTTGAGGCGAAAAGCACAATTTTAAATGGAAGGCGCCTCAAAAAACTCAAAAAACTCTTGTAAAAGAGCGCCAAGCTCCCTCCTGTGCCATTTGTAAAAGAATAGATGGGTGTAGGCTTAATGCATGAGGCAAGAAGTGGGAAATAAGAAAAAGGACCTTGCCACAACGATCGGTCATGTAAAAAGGAATGGGTGCCCATGGGATTTTAGGGCTTGTATATAAAGTTCAAAAAGTGAATGGAAGCTCATTTTTTGGTGTGTGGCTAACAAGAGTCCTCTCTTCTTCTCTTCTTCTCTTCACCTTGCTTGTGTGTGTGCTCTTGAGAGAGGGAGTGAGAGTGTGAGGGAGTGAGTGTGTGGGAGTGAGGGATCAAGAGGGTGAAGCTCTTCACCATCTCCTCTTCTCTTCTCCTCTCTTTTCTCGTGCACGCGTGGCTATGGTTGATGGAGCTTGATGGAGGAGGCTTGAGCTAGCATTTAGGATTGTGGAGCTATTGGTGTGTGCGAGGGAGGAGGCAAATCATTTCGGCATCGAGGTAAGCTCACTAAACTCGTAGGTTTCGAAGGCGCGTCGACTAGGTGAGAGATAGCCATTAGAGCTCGCTTGAAATGCTTGAAACAATAAGCAGCCCGTGGGTTGCTGGGACCAACAGATTCAAGCTTGAGCACTTGCGTGCCTCATATCGAGCATCAAAGTAAGGGATTCATCCCCAAAATGGAGCTTGAGATGGGTAGGAAGTTTGGGTTTTTTTATCTTTGATACAAGTAAGTATTTTAGTTATTTTGGTTGCTTGATGATTGGAAAAGAAGAGGAAATCATTTCAGTTATTTGCTTTCGATTCTTATGGCATTTAGCATAGGTTAGAATTAAGAAATCGGATTGGAAAAGCGTAGGTTTTACTGCTATAAAATAGGGCAAAACAAGGCAGAAATCATGGTAAATGGGAAAAAAAGAGTTTGTGAAATGGTTAATGTCGGCAAGTGAGTGATTGGGGATAGTAAGACCTTGCTCGGGAAAGGGTTTAAGGGCCATGAGACCATAGAAGAGCTCATTTTTTACCCTAGCATTGAGAGAGAGAGAGAGAGAGAGAGAGAGAGAGAGAGAGAGAGAGAGAGAGAGAGAGAGAGAGAGAGAGAGCTTCCATTGGTAATTCGATTCGATCTTACCATTGGGGAGTTCTTCGCACACGTCAAGTATATCAAACCCTTCCTCCTATGTCCTTGTTGTGATATGGAAGTTTGTGTGCCTTGTGATTGCTTGGATTGCTAGATTTAACAAAATCATCCTTGATGCTGCTGTTGTCGCGTGCAACTCAGCCCCCCGTCCGAGTGGCTTGGTTCTGGGCTGAGTCCCAAAATCGACCCTCGACCCACTAATCTTTAAATTTTGTCCAAATCAACAACTCGGCCAACACCTTTAAATTTTGTCCAAATGATCAACTCGTCCCACTAACCTGACTCGGCCCTTGGCCATGTCCATTTGGCCGTCCGAGCCGCAAATTCGGCCACTGTTCCTATTTGGCCCTCGACCAATCCGAATCCACCACTTGCCCCTGCAATTTAGATGAGTTGGACCGAGTCAGATTTTTGCAATTTTTTTGAAAAATTGCACCAGACCCAGCTAGATTTCAACCGCACAAACCTTTGTGAGCCATCCCAATGCCCAGAACTCGATTCTGGCATAAGGAATAGGCGAATTCGCAAGATGTAGATGCTTAGCAGCTTGAGCAGGTTGTTGAGAGAGTCAGCATCTTAATGGCAACTAGTGGAGGCATAGATCCCGAAATGAACCTAAAACGAGTAAGACGACCTAGCAAGAAACCCTAAAACCTATCAAAACAGCCACAAATTGATTGAACAATCCTATTAGGCCCAAGACAAAACGAGAGTGTGTAAGCCACTTAGACACTTGTTCTTCACACTCACCTTGATCTCCAGCACTTGAAGTACACCTAAGAATAATCGAAAGCCTGATTAAGCACAAGTGCACAGAAAAGAACACACACACACACACACACACACACACACACACACACAGAGTGGAGGTAATTTGAGGATTGTATGCAATAATTAAGAAACTCACTTAGATAAAAGAACTTGAAGGAACCCACCAATAGGAGAAGATCCCAAGACATAGACGAGCAATCAGAGCCGGGTAGGATAAAGTGAACAATGATAGAGACGTGGATCTCCCCAACCTGTTTAACCTTATCGACAGCTTGGTGGAGCACGAGAACGCAACCATGTTAGAAGAAAGCTCAGAATGTAGGCAGAACAAGGAACTCGACTAAGGAGTTTCCCCAGAAGCGATCCAACAGTTTGTGAACAACTATGATTCTCATGCTTGGTATGATCACTGCGGTAGAATGACATAAGCCATCATAGCTAACCTAGAGGAGGAAAGGAAGCTAGTCCACAAAGCACTGCAAGGCATAGTGGAATACAACCACGACCAACAGACTAGGAACATGAGACATAATACAGAGATGCAAGAGATACACTGTGAGTGCTGAACCTAGTAGGCAAGAATCGAACTAACCATGAGAGAGTGCTAGAAGAGACTTAACACTGAGTGAGCTTCTCATGAAGCGATTGCTAGACAACACAGCAGTAGAGCAGAGCGTTGCAGCGTTAGCAATGTCACTACTAGCAGGGTTAGGGGTAAATCAAGGCTCCAAGAGCTAGTCTAAGATACCAGTTGTCTCTAAGCAGGTCGATAAGTACTAGCCCCACGATGATCCATACAGCTTCATAGAGCAGTTTGAGTAGGTCAGCGAGACCAACGGTCTCACCGACTTAACTCAACACTCTCAAGCATTCAGGCTTTGCTTAGGTTACAAGGGTTGGACTTGCTACACAAGTCTAGATACTCTAGAGAGCAAGCAAACTTCAATGGCCTCAAAAACCTCTTCATTAAGAAATTTTTCGAGCCCGGATACTCTAACAACCTACTAGTATGACTTATGAATGTCAAGTAGAAAGAAAAAGAGAACATCCATGACTATGTGACCCACATGAGGAGTCTCTTTCAAGAGAATCCCAATGGGTGAATGACCCGACCGAAAGAGTAGTGTCGACGGCAATGACCCACCTAATGATGAGAGCCAACCTTCTACCTTCCTTCTGCCTAGCTATTCTCGAGGATATGAGTGACAGCCAATTCACCCGCTATAACCACCCATTCCTCTCCACCACCTCTCTCCATGTCCACTTGAACCTTAAGGGTTACATGCAGAGCTGGAAATTTTTTAGTCACTCCATTAAATCCCCTTCCCCACCACATTTTGATGATGATAACTAGAAATTAGCTACTGCTCGAATCATGTAACTCAGCAAGAAAAAAAGAAAAAAGAAAAAAAAAGAAAAGTAAAGAAAAGAAAAGAGAAGGCCAAACATAAAGACAACAAATAAATAACAATGAAAGAAGCACACAGCACGTCCAAGCACAAGTTGTGGCACATAGCTCACAGTCACTACACCTAGGGGTCGTCAAGCTAGGCACGTTCGATGGCCTCAGTTGCCTGGCTCCATTCCTAACCCCCTATCCCTTTTTGACTCCCCACTTCATGCTTAAGGCACCTGAAGGGCAGGACATACCTAGGGAGGTAACATTCGCCTATGGATAGACTTTTCACCCTAAGCTACACACACCACACCTCCCTTCGCACGAACGGGGTCCTCAAGTATGGGTCATCACCTAGGCTTGCCTGTGGTTAGAACCAGCTCCCCGTTCCACTAGCACAAGCACAGAGCACTGCATGGTGAGGTAGACACTCCCCTTAGGTAAATCACTTTCTCCTTTCAGGTATAACAAGATATAGCAAACCACCAACTTTGGAGGCCCCCATCATCCACTTGACATACCTTGGGTTTTCCATCCAAATCATTACCAAAGCTTCCCAATCAACGGAGTTCACATGTGGCCCTATCATCACCCTACCAACCACTTACCCAAAGCCCACCCTTCCGCAACAAATAGCTCGAAGGGCCATGGGATTGGCACCCGTCTCGGAGGGGGGTTAATGTTAACCTCAATTCAAGATGGCGGAAATATGAAGCAAAGAGCGAAAAAAGGACAAAAAAGAGCAAAGGCGCAGAGGCGGCCCCTAAAGCTAAGCTGAGGCAAAAAACATAATTTTAAATGGAAGGCACCTCCAAAAACTCTAAAAACTCTTGTAAAGAGCTCCAAGATCCCTCCTATGCCATTTATAAAAGAATAGACAGGTGTAGGCTTAAGGGATGAGGCAAGAAGAGGGAAATAAGAAAAAGGACCTTGCCACAACGGCTGGTCATGTAAAAAGGGATGGGTGCCCATGAGATTTTAGGGCTTGTATATAAAGTTCAAAAAGTGAATGGAAGCTCATTCTTTGGTGTGTGGCTAACAAGGGTCCTCTCTTCTTCTCTTCTTCTCTTCATCTTGCTTGTGTGTGTGCTCTTGAGAAAGGGAGTGTGAGAGTGTGAGGGAGTGAGGGATCAAGAGGGTGAAGCTCTTCACCATCTCCTCTCCTCTTCTCCTCTTCTCTTCTCTTCTCTTCTCTTTTCTCATGCATGTGCGGCTATGGTGGATGGAGCTCGATGGAGGAGGCTTGAGGATGCTTGAGCTAGCATTTAGGATTGTGGAGCTATTGGTGTGTGTGAGGGAGGAGGAAAAACATTTCGGAATTGAGGTAAGATCATTATACTTGTAGGTTTAAAGGCACGTTGGCTCCTTGCCACAATGGGGTCATGTAAAAAGGGATGGGTGCCCATGGGATTTTTCGAGCTTGTATATAAAGTTCAACAAGTGAATGGAGGTTCATTCTTTAGTGTGTGGCTAACAAGAGTCCTCTCTTATTCTCTTCTTCTCTTCACCTTGCTTGCGTGTGTGCTCTTGAGAGAGGGAATGAGTGTGTGTTGGGAGTGAGGGATCAAGAGGGTGAAGCTCTTCAGCATCTCCTCTTCTCTTCTTCTCTTCTTTTCTATTCTCTTTTCTCACACACATGGCTATGGTGGATGGAGCTCGATAGAGGAGGCTTGAGGATGCTTGAGCTAGCATCTAGGATCATGGAGCTACCGGTGTGTGCGAGGGAGGAGGCAACTCATTTCAACATCAAGGTAAGCTCACTACACTCATAGGTTGGAAGGTGCGTCAGCTCCTTGCCACAATGGCCGATGGTCATGTAAAAAGGGATGGGTGGCCATGGGATTTTAGGGCTTGTATATAAAGTTCAAAAAGTGAATGGAAGCTCATTCTTTGGTGTGTGCCCATCCACTTTTGAACATGGAGGACCTTCTAAGGTGAATGAAATAGTTTAGCCTCATACCAACTCTTGGAATAGAAACATGCCAAACTTCACTAATTCAAGAGATAAGGGATAGCAAGATTATTCCCTGCATGATGACAGAAATGAGTTAATACATGGATGCCATTTCTTCTATAAGGAGTTTGGTTCTCAATATACTCAAGTTCATAATGTAAGAGATGATCAAGGGTAGTATGCACGTGATAAAGCAAGGAATGGAGACAATTTCCAGCATGCTGATGATCATGATGATAGGTTGCCACATGGGATATCCACTCATAACTAACAATCACATGGGAACTCATTGAATGAAATGGGAAGCATTCATTTATTCCTAATCATGGATAGCAAGCAATGAGTGATCATTTTAATAGGCAACATTCTTTTGGATATACCAATCATAATGGGCAACACTATTATTATGACAAGGAATACAAGGACAAGATTAGCATATCCATTTTCAAAGAGAGAACCCTTCCTTGATCAAACTTGAGGAATTGATCAACAAATTGGAAATGTATTTCAATCTCTACCCATGCAATGATCAAGCAAAGATTTGTTATGCAGCCCTATACCTAGAGAGATATGCACATATGTGGTGGAGATACATGAGTAAGATTGGGGAGAATTTTTAGTCTTGGGAGGACTTCAAATCAGCCACCATGACTCAAGTTTTCGTGTCATCTATGAAGAAGGAAAGGCTTGAAAGGAAATGGTATGATCTTAGACAAAGGGGTTCTACAGTGAGGGAGTATTCCAACCAGTTCTTAAACCTTTTCATGTATGTGGAAGGCATTTCCGATTCAACCAAACTGAACAAATATATTTTTGGTCCTGATCCAAACCTTTCAGTTGAAGTTGAGGCAGCCAAGACTACAAATGTCCATGTAGCCATTCAATATGCTGAAAAGTACATCCAGAAGTATAGAAGAGATTTGATGTCATTTTTGGTCCTGATCCAAACCTTTTAGCTGAAGTTGAGGCAGCCAAGACTACAAATGTCCATGTAGCCATTCAATATGCTAAAAAGTACATCCAAAAATATAGAAGAGATTTGATGTCATTTTTGGTCCTGATCCAAACCTTTCAACTGAAGTTGAGGCAGCCAAGACTACAAATGTCCATGTAGCCATTCAATATGTTGAAAAGTACATCTAGAAATATAGAAGAGATTTGTCATCATTTCAGCCCAAGATAGGAATGAATTATCAATCAAATTAGCCTATGAGATTCGTAGCCAACAAAGAGAGGGATTTAGAGTTGAAAACAGGTTTTACAGTAATTTTAGTAAGGTTCCAACTTAGCCTATAGCATATGCTTCAAAATAGGACAATAATTTTAGATATAATGCTGATCCACAAGGAGAATTCAAGAGGGTTGAAGGTGCAAGTAAGCAATACCCCAATAATAACAGCAACAAGGCACTTCCCAATGACAAATCCAAGGGTTTATGCTATAAATGTGGGGAGAAATGGTTTCTTGAGCACAAGAAAAAGTGCAAAGGATATATGGAAAAGTCTAATATGCTGAATATTGAAGACTTTGATGAAGAGGAGACACAAGAAGGAAATCTTTTGCAAGTAGAGGCAATTCCTACTTGTGATGAGATGCATGAACATGATGATCAGGACACATAGGAGGAATTAGAGCTGGTTAATATTTTTCCTTATGATCTAGGTGGTCCATTTAATCTTGGTGGGCTATGGTTTCTTATCAGCTATGTTATGTTCCATATCTCAGGATGCATGGATGGGTTGTAAAGGTGAAAATACACTTCGGCTCAAGGGTACTATACATTCAAAGATTGCTCATACTCTCATTGATACCGGCATCACACATAGTTTTTTCAATGCCCCATTGAAGGTACAAGTGGCTAATGGTGCTCAAGAGTTGAGCAAAGAGATATGCCGGCACAGTCTTATTGAATTATCACAGTCTTGCACTATTATGACAAACTTGATTGTCCTAGATATGGGTCCTATTATTGACATTATCATTGGCTACGATTGGCTTAAACAGCTTGGAAATTTTTTTTTGGATCTAAATCAGATGTTCATAGAGTTTACTTGGAATGGGCAGCAAGTAAAACTTAATGGCATAGAGAGAAAGAAAGTGAAAATAATCAACAAGAAGAAGAAGAAGGAAATTAATGTTATGTGTTGCATTTTCACACTTCTTCTATCAAAGGTAGATGAAAATTAGCAATCTACTTCACCTAAGGAGCAAGATCCATGTCTATGTAAAATTTTGGAAGAGTTTAAGGATATATTCCAACCACCTACATCATTGCCTCCTCGGTGATAAGTGGATCATCCTATTGATTTAATGCCTGACACTAAACCCATCAACAAACCTCCTTATAGGTTATCCAAGTATGAGAGAGAAGAAGTAGAGAAACATGTTAAAAACTTGCTGGAAATGGGGTTTATTTAGTCTAGTCAGTCACCTTTTGCTTCTCCTGTACTACTTGTCAAGAAGAAAGATGGGTCATTTAGGATGTGTATTGACTATAGAGACTTAAACAAGAGCACCATAAAGAACATGTACCCAATCCCCCGCATTGTTGATTTGTTGGATGAACTCAAGGATGTAAGTGTTTTCACTAAGATTGACTTAAGGTCAAGGTATCACCAAATCAGGATGGCAGGGGATGAGTATAAGGACAACTTTTAGGATAGAAAGAGATCTCTACCACTTCTTAGTTATGCCATTTGGACTTTAAAATGCACTTGCAACTTTCCACGCTCTTATGAACAAGTTTTTATAGCCATTCTTGTATAAATCAGTCTTGGTATTCTTTGATGATATTCTCATCTATAGCAAGGATAGAGAGGAATATCTGAAGCATGCCAGAGAAGTCCTTCTTACCTTGAGAAGACACAAGCTTTTTGCAAAGGAAAGAAAGTGTACTTTTATGATGAAGTAGAATACTTGGGTCATATAGTTAGTGAGAAAGAAATTATGGTTGATCCAAAGAAGGTCTGGTGCATCAAGGATTGGCCCATACCACAGAATTCTACTTCATTGCAAGGATTATCTTCTTTCTATAGGAGATTCATCAAGAATTATGCCCATGTATGTAGCAGCTCCTCTCACTGACAAATTGAAAAAGGAAGCTTTCTTTTGGGATGCTACATCCACTATGAGTTTCAATGAGCTGAAAAGTCTTCTCATCTTAGTGTGCCCAGACTTTTCCAAGGATTTCACTGTATTTTTTTATGCTAGTGTAGAGGTATTGGGGCTATTTTATGCCAAGACCATGGTGTTATTGCTTATGAAAGTAGGAAGTTGGATGATAAAGAAAGAGAACTCCATGTCTATGAGCATGAAATGTTAGCTATTCTTCATGTAATCAAGAAGTGGAACCACTATATTTATGGAAACCATTTTAAGGTAAAGAGCGACCATTGTGTGCTGAAGTATTTCCTCTCTCAGCCAGATCTCTCTCCCAAACAAAGACGATGGTTAGCTACACTTCAGGGATATGATTTTGAGATTTCTTATATGGCAGATAAGGATAATGTAGTGGTAGATGCCTTATCTAAGATGTGGGCATGTTCCGTTTCTACCATCTCTACTATACATAAGGATTGGATCCAGGACATTCAAGAATAATATCTTTTAGATGAGCACACTACCAATATTATAAAGAAATTATAGCAAGACGATGGATCTGAATTTCCCAATTTCAAATGGCAAAATGAACTTCTTTGGTTTAAAGGGAGAGTATACTTGACCCCTCACCATTTAGGTCTCGAATTTCACATGTGATGCATTCTTCTCCTTTGGCACAACATATTGGATTGTTTAAAACCTTTGACAAGATCCATAAATGTTTCTATTGGAAGGGACTTTGGAAAGATATTAAGGAGTATGTGATGCAGTGCTTACCATGCCAGTAGAATAAAGATTCAAATTTATTGCCTAGTGGTCTACTTCAGTCTTTTTGCCTATCCCACATGGTAAATGGACTAATATCAGCATGGATTTTATTACTGGACTTCCTACCACTAAGCAGGGTTGGAATAGCATTTTTGTTGTGGTTGATCATCTTATAAAATCAGCCCACTTCTTACCTACCAAAGTCCAATATTTAGCCAAATAGATGGCAGATTAATTCATGGAAGAAATTTTCAAACTTCATGGATTACCTATGAAGTTTGTTTTTGACAGGGATTCCAAGTTCATGGGGAATTTTTGGAAAAGACTTTTTATTTCCATGGGTACCAAACTAAGTCCAAGTACTACCTACCATCCACAAACAAATGGCCAAACTGAAAGGGTCAATAAATGGTTAGAAGTCTACCTCATACACTTTTGCAATGATACACAGAAAGCATGGGATCATTGGATTCATCTTGTGGAGTTCTGTTACAATAATACTCATCACATGAGTATTAGCATGTCACCATTTGAGGTATTGTATGGATATAAAGTCCAAGTACATTCAGCATTGCTTCATGACAAAGTGAACCCTCTTGCTTGTGAAGAGTTAGAAAAGATGGAAGCCTTAATGAATTAGTACAAAGAAAACATCAGGGTGGCACAAGAGACAATGAAATTATATGCAGATGATAAATGAAGGCATGTGGATTTTGAAGATAGAGAATGGGTATTTTTGAAAGTACCTAAGTCTCGTTATGCTTCTCTCAAGGGTGGACATAATAAGCTTGCTCATTGCTATTATGGTCCATATCAAATCACAAAGAAAGTTGGAGATCTTGCTTATCAACTTGATTTGCCTTCAACCACATGCATTCACAATGTTTTTCATGTGTCTCAACTTAAGAAATACATTGGTCCTGACATAGAAGTTCTTGAAGAACTGCCTCCTCTTGAGAGATGGTTTAATCATCTATGAGCCGGAAAGGATTATTGGCAAGAGAGAGAAGGTTATAAGGAACCGTATTGTTATGGAATTTCTTGTCAAGTGGAAGGGATTGCCTATGGAAGAATCATCTTGGCAACATACTTCATATTTAGATCAATTTTCATGGCTTCTTCAAGAAGATAATTAGTTCATTGCACAATGGACAGTTTACAATTATAATTTTCTATTACGAAAATAATTGACCTATCGATATCAAAATTGGATTTTGATGATGTGGATGGATACCTTATGAAGTATCCTTCATTTCTATGTCTCGTATGCATCATTCTGACATTTCTATCCAAAGTTATGGGTCATTTACTATCACTACCCTGTTCAGGACAGCATTTCAAATTTCCACTATTTTGAGCTTATTTTGGAGATTCTTTTCAATGGAAGATTATCTTCTTCAATGGACAACTTCAACAAGGATATTCAACATTGGTCTTTCATTTCTTCACATTTACCATCCACTTGTCCTTTCACTCTTCAAAGTTTTGAGGACAAAACTTTTGGGTAGGGATGGATTGTAATAAAGCAAATTTTCATGCTACCTTAGTTAGGTAATTAGACTATTTTAAATTGGAGTATAAAAGGAAAGAGGGTGCCAATGTAAATCATCTTTTAATCATTTTTCACATCTCCACTTCTTGGAGCTTGAAGGTAATTACTTCCCCGCCATTATAAGGGGTGAGTTCCTTGTAGCAGTTATCATCAAGTGATTCTCAAGCTACCATGGCTTCAACATCTCTTGTAATTCTTGGTTGTAAGACATTTTGAATTAAGAAGTGGAAAGCTATGGTTCTCAGCATTTCTTTTTAGTATTTGTGTAATTTTCATTGAAGAGGTAACCTTCATTTCACACCTCAAGTAGTGCCGCATAGAGCTTGAATGCCACGGGCTAGCAAACTAATCAAGGCCATTGGCCAAGGAGAAGAATTAGGAGAGAAGCAAGCAACAAATAATCTTTTGACAATGCTAATGGCCACCCCTATAATCTTGAGCTTAGGAGATCCGCTGTTAACCCCAAGCCGAGAAGGCAGAAGGATCAATGAAAAAGCGGAAAGAAGATGGAAAAGGAGCAAAGACACGCAGGCGGCCTCTAAAGCTAAGTTGGGGCCAAAAGCATAATTTTAAATAAAAGGCACCTCAAAAACTCCAAAAACTCTTGCAAAAGAGAGCCAGGCTCCCTCCTGTGCCACTTGTAAAAGAATAGTCAAATATAGACCTAGGGCATGAAGCAAAAAGAGGGAATTAGAAAGAGGGACCTTGCCACAATGGACGGTCATGTAAAAAGGGATGGGTGCCCATGGGGTTTTAGGGTTTGCATATATAAAGTTTAAAAAGTGAATGGAAAGTCATTCTTTGGTGTGTGCCCAACAAGAGCTCTTCTCTTCTTCTCTTCTTCTCCTCTCCTTGCTTGTGTGTGCTCTTGAGAGAGGGAGTGTGAGAGTGTGAGGGAGTGAGTGAGTGGGAGTGAGGGATCAAGAGGGTGAAGCTCTTCACCATCTCCTCTTCTCTTCTCTTCTCTTTTCTTCTCTTGCACGCAGGACTATGGTGGATGGAGCTTGGAGATGGAGGAGGCTTGAGGATGCTTGAGCTAGCATCTAGGATCGTGGAGCTACTGGAGTGCGCTAGAGAGAAGGCAACTCATATCGGCATCAAGGTAAGCTCACTACACTTGTAGGATCGATGACGCGTCAGCTATGTGAGAGGTAGCCATTAGAGCTCGCTTGGAACGCTTGAAACAATAAGCGGTCCGTGGGTCTTGGCCGTTGAGCGAAAGCTCCCACATTTTGGTTCCATTGCCGGGACCAACGGATTCAAGCTTGAGCGCTTGGTGCCCCATATCGAGCGTTGAAGTAAGGGATTCTCCCCCAAAATGGAGCTTGAGATAGGTAGGAAGGTTGGGTGTTTTGATCTTCGAAACCAGTAAGTATTTTTGGTTATTTAGTTTGTTTGATGATTGGAAAATAGGGAGAAATCATTTTAGTTTGTTGCTTTCAATTCTCGTTGCATTTAGTATAGGATAGGATTAGGAAATCGAATTGGGAAAGGGTAGGGTTTATTGTTGCAAACAGGGTATAAAACATGCAAAAAAATGGCAAAAAGCTGGCTTGGGATGCTTAATGTCGGCAAGCGAGTGATTGAAAGTGTCAAAGCCCTGCCCAGGAAGGGGTTTATGAGCCAGGAGGCCAAGGGAGAGCTCATTTGCAACCGTTGCAAAGAGAGAGAGAGAGAGAGAGAGAGAGAGAGAGAGAGAGAGAGAGAGAGAGAGAGAGAGAGAGAGAGAGAGAGAGAGAGAGAGAGAGAGAGAGAGAGAGAGAGAGAGAGAGAGAGAGAGAGAGAGAGAGAGAGCCCGCAAAGATCCGATTCGATCGCGTCATTGGAGAGCCTACCGCTCACCCCAGGTATACCAATCACTTCCCTTGGTACCTTTACTAGGATCTGGAAGTTTGTGCTTGGGATGATTGCTTGACTAGGGAGATTCAATCGAAATTGTCATCGCGCGGCATTCGTTGCGCCGCGTTCGGCCTGTTCGAACGGCCCTTGTTAGGTTGAGTCCCAGACTCGGCCCTCAGACCCGCCCAAACCGACACTCGACCCGAAAACCCTAATCGACCCTCGGCCCAACATTCGACTCGGCCCGTCGGAGTTACTCCACTCGCGGCCCTTGCCCAGGCCGTGTCTCATCACGTTACCTCGAGAGGGAGCAGCAAGATAGAGACAAAGCTGACCTAAGGTGTGTTGAGTGTGGAATCACCCATCTCTTCGTCGATTGCCCAAAGTCGAAACCTTCTGCAAATTCAGCCGAAGTACCATCTGTTCTATTGGGGCTGTTTGGCATCGAGAACCTTGAGGGGGAGGCCACACCCATCCCGTTGCGGGCCATGACCCATGCCCAGACAAAGCAGGCCGGCATATCACTACCGGGACCCAGCAACCTCAATGCAACCTCGACGGGAAAAAAGAGCCGCAGGCGAAGGAAGAGGAGGTCGGAGGCTAAGATCGCACTAAAAGCTGAGAGTGCTACAACTCTGCCTATTGGAAAGAAAGTCGACGATGTAGAGATGAAAACTTCAACCCCCAAGATGGCCGAAAAGGGAAGTGCCAAGGTAGGGGAGTACCCGCATCCGAAGCGCCAACTCGAGGCCATAGAGAAAGTGAAGGATTGGGTAAAAGAGGCCCAAGACCACTTAAGGGACGCTGAGCCCATCCTAGAGGATGAGAGCGAGGACCTCATCAGCATGAGCATGTCAGTCTCACCCCCTCGACCAAAGTCAGGAGATGCAACCACACTGCATATAGTACCCCTTAGGGCAAGCCTTGATGCTGCAAGCCCACAAATCAGTCACAGCCATTGGCCAGGACAATTCGACATAGGAGAGGGACAAGCAGCCAACGGCCTCCTTACCATGCTAGTGACCACCCCAGTGACATTAAGCCTAGGAGACCTGCTTAAGCAACACCCCACACTATGGAAAAACCTCAAGTAGTGGGTCGAGGAATCATGAGAACAGGCATCAGATTTGCAGGATCAGGATACAGAAACACAAATATCGAGTCTAACGGTACACTCTGTGACAAAATCCTTGTACGTTAATGCTTTCTGGGAAGGCATCGAGATGCATGTAGTGTTACCAGTCCTAGCCTTAGGAGACACAACAAGAAAGGGGATTGTAGACACGGGAGCCGGGGTTAGTGTGCTAAGCCACGTAGTACTGTAGACCTGGGGAAACCCACCTGTTGAGACCACTCGGTTTAATGTCACATTAGCAAATGGCATGAGGGTGAGGCCATTTGGGGTACTTAAAAATTGGCCAGTGAAAATCGCAGGTGTCCAGTTCTCTGTCAACTTTATAGTCATGAAGAGGGTGGACTACGATGTTCTGTTAGGCCGGCCCTGGATGCGCAATGCAAGAGTTATTGAAGATTGGGTAACGGCATGATATTCTTAGGTAACAGGGCGAAAGTTGTGAGGGTAGAGATGGACACTTGGAAGACCTCACCAGTCAACTTGGATGCCATCTCCTCGATGCTCAAGGGTGACAGTCAGGTCAAGAAGTCTTATGGGTCCTTGATCAAGTACATCCCATGCCCAGAAGATGAGCCGGATTGGATGCATGTCCTTGCTACAGTCGACCTACCATTCTTGGATCAAGAGGCGCATGAGCAAGCCATCAAGATGATGGGCACGATCGAAAGCACACCCTCTATACCAGTGTGTATGATGGGAGGAACCCTTCTTGGGAGACCTAAGCCCGTCACCTTCCAAGTGCCAGGCAACAAGAGAGAACTCCAAGAGGCCCTGGAATACTTAACAAACAAGCTGGCAGACAATTCAGCAGAAAAACCTCAAACCACTCTAGGATCTCTTAGGCGAATCCAAGTGGCAATGGACCAAGGTGCATGACTTGAACCTTATGTACAACTGGGTGTTAGTCCCGGATCGATGACAAGAGATGTATCAAGCCCTACGGGACGATAAACAATCTTGCACAGAGAGGACTCTGACGATGAGTACGAAGACTGCCAATCCTTCAATGATGGAAGTGAGGGTGAGGTGGATTCGGTAGAATACGACATGGAGGGACATGAAATAGAACAAATACGGGCGGATTCCAAGCCGCAAAAAAGAAGTGCCTACAAGACAGAGCGAGGACTCATGCACATAAATTGTGACCGCGCCTTGTTAGAACACGTAGAAGCCATAGACCTTGAGTAAGCAAGCCTAGCTCAACCAAGAGCGACACTAGTGCTTAGAGCAGAATCACAATATGAATTGCGACCACCAGGGGAGACCCCCTCCTCTAGCGAAGATGGCGAGTTCCACTCTAAGTCGGTGGTGAGCTCGGATAGCGACCCAAAAATACCTAGGCCGCCCAAGACCCGACGCACAATCGGTGACTTACCTGTCCACCTGAGACGCAGATGAGTGAAGCAAGGAAGGGCGAACCAACCCAGGGACACCTGAACAGACAAACAACAAAAACCACGGGACCTTCCTAAACGATTCACGAAATTCAAGATAGGAGATAGGGTAGTGATCTTGATGGGTGCCAAACGACTAGGGCAAATGAGCGAACCAATCGAGGGACCAGCTACGGTCAAAGGGGTGAACTTAGCCCAGGAAGGGGAGACACCCCGAACAGTCTTCATTGCTGATGACTTGGTTGAGAAAGAGGAAGCAAGTTTTGTTGCTCTCTTGCGAGAGTATGTAGACGTATTCACATGGTCCTTGGAAGAGCTTAAAGGGGTGGATCCGAGTGTAGTAACTCATAACATACCCATGACACCAGACGCAGCGATTGTACCCAATGAATCCTAAGCTCGCTCATGCTGTTAAGGAAGAAATTGATAAGCTGATGAAAGCAGGATTCATTTACGAAATTGAGCACACGGACTGGGTATCACTCATAGTCATTGTGGTGAAGAAAAATTCAAAAAATTAGAGTGTGCATCAATTATAAGAAGGTGAATGTGGCTACTAAAAAGGATAATTATCCATTTCCATAAACCGAGCACATGCTTGAAAGAGTGGCAGGCAAGGATGCCTATAGTTTTTTGGACGGCTTCTCAAGATACAATCAGGTGCAAGTGCATCCTGCCGATAGGCATAAGATGGCCTTTGCCACCGAGTGGGGCGTCTTTGCATACATAGTCATGCCTTTTGGGTTGACTAATGCCCCTGCCACCTTTCAATGTCTCATGTGCACCATATTTAAAGACATGCTTCGCAAGGAGTTAGAAGTATTTGTTGATGACCTCTGCGTTCACTCGACTTGGATGGAACACTTGAACAAACTCCAAGCAGTCTTTGACTGGTGTCGCCTATATCATCTCTCTTTGAACCCCTTGAAATGCCAGTTTTGGGTGAAGCATGGATGCATCCTCAGCCATGTGGTGTCGAAGAACGGCATTGCCACTGACTTCTCGAAGGTCAGGGCTATTGTCGATCTTCCACTTCCAACCAACTACAAGGGAGTTCAATGCTTCTTAGGCCATACCAGATACTATCGATGGTTTGTGTTGAATTATGCATTGATAGCTAGACCTTTATACAAGCTGCTGATTGTCTTTGAATGAACTAAAGCATGCCAACGAGCATATGAAGAGTTGAAGAAAGCTCTAACCATAGCACCAATTCTACGAGCCCCGAATTGGACCATAACCTTCCATGTGCATATCGATGCTTCTAAAATTGCTGTGGGGGCAGTGTTGTGCCAACCTAGCGAGCACAACCTAGATTATCCAGTGAGCTTTGCTAGCAGACAACTCATGGAAATGGAAATGAATTACTCGATGATAGAAAGAGAGGGCTTGGCCATGGTGTTTGCTGTGAAGAAGTTCTGGCATTATCTATTGGCTACACCCTTTACCTTCTTTGTAGACCATCAAGCCTTGCTATACCTAGTGAACAAACCTTACGCTACAGGATGCATAGCTTGGTGGCTCCTTTTGCTTTTGGAGTTTGACTTCTCCGTGGTTGTATAGAAGGGAAAACAACACTACATGGCTGATCATATGTCACGCATCCCCACAGGGGAATCCACTGGAGAAGGCATTACCGATGAATTGCCAGATGCCCACCTCTTTAACCTCTCCAACGGGAGGGATTTATTCAAGGCCGATCTAATGCCATATTGGGCAGATGACATAGTCCAAGTGCTCGAGCACGGACTGCTTGAATGAGCAATAGAGAAGGCAAGATTGAGGCGACTTATTCTCAAAATCCAACCCTACCAATTGATAGAGCAGGCCAACAATATCGCTTAGGGCAAGATGGATTGCTGCGCAGATGTGTGTGCAAACATGAGATGCATGATGTGCTCTTGGAGGCACACAGTGGGATTGCTGGTGGACACTTTAGCGGAGATACAACGGCCCGCAAGGTATTGCAGTCTCAACTATGTTGGTCAACGCTGTTTCGTGATGCCGCACAATTTGTTAAGCATTGTGATGAATGTTAGCGGGACGAAGGTCTCGATTCACAAGGATCAAATGGAGTTGACCCCAGTCATTGCATGACAACCCTTCGAAAAATGGGGAATTGACTTCATGGGACCCATCAACCCCCTTGCATAGTATTCTCAGGCCAAATACATCATTCTGGCCACAGACTACATAACGAAGTGGGCAGAGGCGAGAGCAACCCGAAAGAACGATGCTCAAACGACTGCCAAGTTCTTGTGGGAGCAGGTGATCTCACGATTTGGATGCCCCATCGAACTAGTCAATGACCAGGGGACACACTTCATCAATGAAGTGATAACTCATCTCCTATCCACTTTCCTAATTATCCATTGGAAATCCTCTCCATACTACCCTCAAGCAATCAGCCAGGCAGAATCCACAAATAAGATTCTTGTCAACGTCTTAACTAAGGTAGTCTCGGCCTCACGCAGCGATTGGGATAATAAGCTGATGGCAGCCTTGTGGGCTTACCGCACAGCTTACAAAATGGCCGTCGGACAGACCCCCTTTAGGTTGACCTACGGAACCAAAGCAATTCTCCGTGTAGAATTCTTCGTGCCTAACCTATGAATTGCACTTCAGGAGCGATGGGAAGGAAAGGAGGCATGGATGCAATGCCGAGTAGTCGAACGCCTCTCGGAGACTCGTCTTCTAGCCACTCATGCACTCATATTATGTGAGAAGGCACGACGCAAGAGCTGGTTTGACAAGCATGTCAAGCAACGCGACTTCGAACAAGGCGACCTAGTGCTCCTATACTCAGTCAAGGGGCACAAGCAAAAAATGAAGTTTTGGGGTCTTGGACCTTTCAGAGTCCGTGAGATCAGCCGAATGGACAACGTCGAGCTCGAGACTCTAGCCGGCAAAGGAATAGGCTTCTTCAATGGCAGTCGTGTAAAGAAATATTTTCCTTTCCATGCATCCTTTGCATGAACCACCAGTCAACATCCGAGTAGCCACCATCACCGAAATCGATGATGAGGATGAGAAAATCGTGGAACCTGCATACCTGCATATCATGGTCACTGCCTAGCGAACATGCATCTTCAATGCCTTAATTGACGAGGGAGAGGACTTCAATGCCTTAACTCACGATCATTGGACCCAACTTGGAAAACCGCCACTAGAACCCACTAATGCTAGATTAAATCTATATGGGGGCCGCTCCTATGCACTCCTCGGTAAGTGCAGGGCCGTCGTTTCTATCGGGACTGAAATTGTACCAATGATCTTCTACGTGCTGCCAAACACCAAGGACGCAGGCACGGAGATGCTGCTAGGGCAAACCTTCAAGAAGCAAACTCGTTGCCACAACAATTATGAGTTGCAGTGCATTCACCTCACCATAGGCAATGTCTGCATTGATACACCTTTCAGCAAGGGTTGTGCGATGGAACAATCCGCATGGCCACCAATGGAACTGTTAACATCCGAATCTAAGGAGAAGGGTAGTGCCCAGCCACCACCCATCACCTCTCAAGAACCACTACTCTCGTGGTAACAAAAGCTAAGGCTCAACAGTCGAGTTTCCAATGGAGGCCTAAGCAGCCGTAACCACCCCTAGGAGTCATCGCACACGGCCTCATAAGACCCAAAGCTCTAAACCTAGGACACCAAAATGCAGTAATCAAGGCATGATCAGGTGAAGGTGGGTCTCTAAAGCCCTCTTGCACGCGTAAGGCTACTATGAGGGGTAGGCCTAGTTATGGATCCCTAAAGCCCTATTTATCGTGTTTACTGCAGCACAGAGGAGCAGGAAAATGGAGCAGAGGAGCGGGAAAATGGAAAAAAGGAAATAGCAAAAAAGGCGCAGGATAAAAGAAGGAAAAGGCGCCTTGACTGGTAACCAGATCCTGAAAAATTTAAATGTTCGGGCACGACCCCCAGAAAGTCTCAGTGTCGTCCCGAGAAAGCAAAAGAGTAAAAAGCGCACATGCAAAAGCGCTCCCGAATCCTTGTAAAAGAGTGTCAGGCTCGCTCTTGTGCAAATTGTATGCATTAGTTGGGAATAGGATAAATTAGAATGGTGGGAAAAGAGAAATGGGCTTAGGCTAATGGCCGGCCATGTAAAAAAGGGGATGACCACCCAAAGAAGGGAGGGCATGTATATAAAGTTCAAAAGTGAATGAGAAGCTCATTCTTGTGTGTGGCTAAAGCTTCTTCTTCTTCTTCTCTTGTTTCTTGCCTTCTTGCTTGTGCTTGAGAAAGGGAGTGAGGGAGTGTGAGAGGGTGAGGGAGTGAGTGTGTGAGAGTGAGGGATCGTGGAGAAGAAGCTCTCCATCTCCTCTCTCCATATTCTTCTCTTCTCTTCTCTTCCCTTGTCTCGTGCGTGGCTATGGAGGATGGAGCTCATGGGAGAGGGATTGAGGTTGCTTGAGCTTGCCACAAGGATCGTGGAGCTACCGGTGTGCAAGAGAGAGAAGGGTACTCGATCGAGCATCAAGGTAAGCTCACTACACTCGTAAGGTAGGCATGGCACGTCGGCTATGTGAGAGGTAGCCATGGCTGCTTGGCTTGAAGCACTTGATCAATAAGCGGTCTGTAGGTCTCAGGGTAGAGCTTGTAGCTCCCCTTCATTTTGGTTCCATTGCCGGGACCGACGGAATTGAGCCTTGAGCGCCGCATGCATCAAATCGAGCATAGGAGTAGGGTCTTTGCCCGAAACGGTGCTTGAGATAGGAGATTTAGGAGGTTTAATCATTGGAACAAGTAAGTATTTTGAGTTTTTTAATGAGTGCTTGAGTAGGTAAATACAACCCATGCTTGGTTTTGCGATTTTTTGTTAGCATTAGGTAGGATAGGATTAAGATTCGAAACTGAAACGGTAGGGTTTTTACTGCTGTAAATCTGGTTGCAATAAGAAAAAGAAGGCAAAAATCATGTTTTTTAAGGGGAAAATCACAACGGGGAAAGGCTCTAAGGTTAGAGAGTGGTTGGGCAATTCTATGTAAGGGTGGGGTAAGGGGAGAAGAGCTCATTTGCATTCTGACTTAGTTGAGAGAGAGCAAGAGAAAGTGAGAGAGCTACAGGCACAAAAGAGGAGCGGACGCCCTTCATCACACTTCCGGGGTGCTACAGGTATACAAATCTCTTCCCCGGCATGCCCTTGTGTGTATTTAACAGCCTAGAATAGCTAATCATCAACATAACACTAGATTCGTCACCATTTTCATTGTCGAAAGTGCGCCGACCCCGACGCGTTCGGACATCCGAACCCTAGAATCAAGCAGTTGGCTGCCCCGAACCTAGGGTTCGGCGTTCGGCCTTCAGGCATTCGGCCATGTGCCATTTGGGCTTTGGGCTTCGGCTGCCTGAACGAAGGCCTTCGGGCTTCGGAGTTCGGCCTTCGGGCCATCTAGCCATTCGGACCTTATCATTCGGGCTTCGACGGTTTGGCCCCTTCGAATTCGGGATTCAGCCATTCTGAAAGGTGAGAACGATCGAAGCTTACACGCAAGCTATGGCGAGAGAGCAAGAGCAAGAAAGAGAGAGACAAGAAATGGGAACTCCAACAGTCACAATGTGTGATCGGGCCTTCCTTTATTTACTAGTCACTAAAATGAATGTAAAGAATAAAGTGACGTGACGGGCGCCCAACACCTGCAGTGTGCAGTGGTGGGTACTGTCAGTGTAGTAATACACGGGGCGGCGAGCGGCACGACAGAGGTGCCTTTACCCCAACAACCTCCCACTTAAAGGCGAATCTGCCCCAGTAAGAGAGAAAAGAAAAGAAAAAGACAATACAACTATACATAGGTACAAGGGATGAGGAAAGGCAACATCTCATCCAACGCCATCAATCTCCTAAGGAAGGCAAAGTGCTCAGTAGTGAAACTTTTCGTGAGCAGATCTGCAGGATTTTCGTCAGTGGAGATCTTGACAAGGTCAACAGACTTGTTCTCCATGACACCACGTATGAAGTGATACCTCACCTCAATGTGTTTCATCTTCGCATGGAAGACCGGATTCTTAGCCAACTGAATGGCACTCATAGAATCCGAATTCAGTGTAGGTATAGCATCAATCCCAAGGTCAGCAAGACGGCCTAGCCATATGGCCTCCTTGCAAGCCTCAGTGGCTGCAACATACTCGGCCTTAGTGGTAGACAAAGCCGTACACTTATGAACCCTGGACATCCAAGAGACAGCACCTCCAGCATAGGTGAATACATAGCCAGAAGTGGACTTCCTACTATCTGCATGTCCTGCATAATCGGATTCAGTGTACCCCACGACCCCTGTATCCTGGCTGCCATAGCAAATACACATATCTATTGTGCCCTTCAGGTACCTCATGATACCCTTCACGGCATCCCAATGTTTCCTGCCAGGTGTAGCCATATAGCGTGCCACAACACCAACTGCAAAGGCAATATCTGGACGAGTGGCTACCATGGCATACACCAAACTGCCCACGGTTGAAGCATAAGGGATCTGGGCCATCTCGGCTCTCTGCTCATCTGTCTGCGGACAATTGGCCTGTGATACCTTCACATAAGAAGGCAATGGACAGCCAATAGGCTTTACGTCCTGCATGCGGAAGCGCTCAAGGACTTTATGAATATACTCCCTCTGTGACAAGTAGAGGAGTCCCTGATGCCTGTCGCGTCTAATGCGCATACCAAGTATGTGAGAGGCCTGTCCCAAATCCTTCATCTCAAAGCTCTTCTTCAGCTGAGATTTAAGAGCATCTAGCTCATCATGAGCTTTCCCTGCTATCAGCATATCATCCACATAGAGTACCAAAATAAGCAATGAACCATCACGGGCTTTCTTCATGTAAAGACACGGATCCATAGCACTCCTGCTGTAGCCCTATGACTGCATAAAGGCATCAAACTTATGATACCATTCCTTAGGTGCCTGCTTCAAGCCATAAAGACTTTTCTTCAACTTGCACACTAGGTGCTCCTTGCCAGGTTCTGCAAAGCCCTTAGGCTACTCCATATAGATCTCATCATGCAAGTCCCCATGTAAGAAAGCCGTCTTGACATCCATCTGATATAGATCTAAGTCAAGCTGAGCAACCAAAGCCAAGACCAAGTGCAGGGTGGTCATCTTAACCACAGGAGAAAAGACCTCATCAAAGTCTACACCATGCTCCTGCTTAAAACCCTTTGCTACCAATCTAGCCTTATATGCCGGCTTGGGTGTCCAAGGGTACTTTTCAACTTGTACACCCACTTGCATGGCAAAGCCTTCTTGCCCTTAGGCAAGGCAACCAAATCCCAAGTCTCATTTTTATGCAAGGAGTCGATCTCAGACTGCATAGCCCTCTCCCAGGAGTGACTGTCACCCCTGCGCATAGCCTCATTATAAGTGAAAGGCTCTCCTGCATCTGTAACCAAAACATAATGCATAGAGGGCTGAAATCTATCAGGTGGACGTCAGTCTCTAGCAGACTGTCTCACTGCAGGCTTTGCTGCCTGCCCAGCTGCCTGTCCAATACCTTGACCATGAGCATCTACTGCAGCTATAGGCTGTCCAACTGGCTGTGTAGGAGCTCTAGGCTCCTCCTAAAAGATCACTCTGCGGATCTCAACCACCTTCTCAGGCTGCCTGTGCATCTTGTCTTCATGGAAGACTACATCATGGCTGCGTATTATTTTCCGCGCCTGCGGATCCCATAGGCGATAGCCCATCTCTCCTGAATCACCATAACCAAGAAAGATGTATTTAATGCTCTTTGGATCCAACTTACTCCTCTTGTCCTTGGGCACATGGCAGAATGCCTCACATCCAAAGACACGGAGATGCGCATAAGAGGGTGGCTTACCAGCCCAAACTTCCTCTGCAACCTGGAAATCCAATCCACTAGAAGGTGATCGGTTTATGACATGCTCTGCCGTACTAATTGCCTCAGCCCAAAAGCTCTGTGGTAGGCCTGCATGGCTAAGCATAGAGCAGACACGCTCCTGAATAGTCCTATTCATGCACTAAGCCAAACCATTCTGGGCGGGGGTATAAGGGGCAGCCAACTGATGCTTAATACCCCTGTCATCACAAAACTGCTCAAAAGCACGTGAGACATATTCTCCCCCATTGTCAGTCCTAAGGCATTTCAGCCTATACCCAGTTTGGTTCTCAACAAGAGCAAGCCAATGCTGAAAGACTGCCAAGACATCGGACTTTTGCTTTATGGGATAAGCCCACACTTTCCTAGAAAAATCATCAATGAAGGTAACAAAGTACTTCCCGCCACCCATAGACATACACGGCATGGGCCCACAAACATCTGAATGCACCAAAGCCAAGGGCTCACTCATGCATGGCCTACCCGATTTCTTATGCGTAGAACTATTCTGCTTACCATAAAGACAATGATCACACGAGTCAAAACATGCATAGTCCAAAGGCGGAAGATATTGCAAACCAGATAACATTTTCATTCCCTTCAAAGACATGCCCCAAACGGGCATGCCAAAGCGATACATGTGGGATAGAACCCACTGCCAAAACATGGTCTACAGAAGACCCAGATACAAGAAGAGGATAGAGGTTGCCAGCCTTGGCTCCTCTAGCAAGCACAAGTCTGCCTTTGGTAATCTTCCAGGCAGAATCCCCAAAATAGACATGAAACCCTACATCATCCAACTATCCTGCAGGCATAAGACTGCGCGTAAGCATAGGTACATGATGTACATCCCTGAGCAAAAAGGAACTGCAAGTGGAAAACTGCAACTGAATATCTCCACAACCCACAATATCAAGAGACCTATCATCTCCAAGTCTGACTGATCCAGATACAGTACGGTAAGAGTGAAACCACTCACGGTAAGGCGTCACATGGAAGGATGCACCTGAATCCAATAACCAGCACTGTGCATACATACTAGGTGTCTCACTCAAGTGTGAGGCATCAGAAGAACTAGCTGCAAGTATGAACTCCTCACTACCATCTGAATCCTCGGTCTGCGTGACATTAATTTCTTCAATCTTGACACTGGACTTCGCAGGTACTATGTTGCGATCAGAGGACTTCTCTTGCACTTTCTCTTTCCCCTTATCCTTGCGCTTCTCATTGCGCAACTCATGACACTGTGGTCTGATATGGCCCTTTTTCCCACAATGAGCGTTGCGCCCACGCGACTTACTATGCGACTTTCCACGAGATTTAGACCGACCCTTCTGAGAGTCACGGCCACGGCCATTCCCACGTTCATTCTTGTCATTCCTGCCTCTAACTGTCAAAGCATGTGAAACACGAGAGGCATCCAAGTTTTTGCGATTAACCTCTTCCTACAGAAGAGCACTCTCAACATCATTCAATTTCAGAGTAGCACTAGAGGCACATAGGGCAGTGCAGAATATATCCCATGACTCATTCAGAGTCCCAAGCAAGAAAAGAGGAGTTACTTCCTCTCCAAAGGTGATATCTTGCGAAGTCAGGTTCTTCAGTATAGCATGGAATTGGCTCAAGTGAGCAGACATAGTCTCATTATCGCGCAGATCCATAAGCTGCTTCAACCAGTACATCTGACTCGCTGGACTTTTCTTATCATAAAGATTCTTGATCTTATTCCATAGGTCCCATGCACTATGTGCTTCCTCAAAAACATTATAATGTACCTGTTCAGTGAGAGACAATACAATCGTGCACTTGCATAGCTCATCAAGTTCAAGCCAGCCGTCATTGTTCATAGTTTCAGGTTGCTCCCCGCTCAACCAAAGTGGCTTAATCTAAGATTTTTGCACCAAGACCTGCCAAATTTGACTCTTCCAATAAGAGTAGTTGGTACCATCTAACTTTGTGATGTTAAATATGGCATTATCAGTCGAAGAGGACGCCATAATGCAGGCTCGAAATGCACAGACAGTTTAAAACTGCTTACTGTTTTACTGCAGAAAATGCCCAAAATCCACTGAAATGAGCTCCAAATGGTGAGAAAAGTGTGCCAAAAGATGCTGCCCACTTAGTACTAGGTGCGGTACACCAAATCAGGATATTTCAGCATAAAAAATACTGCTCAGTCCACCAATAAATGATTGCTGTAATAAATTTTAGAACTGCAATAATGAGAGCAAACTGTCCCAAAACTGGATCTAATGTCAACTAAACAATGCTAGGTCCAAAGCCGGCATAAAGAGGACAAAGTAAAGCCAAATGATAGTGAAAATACATGAGCATAACACCGAGAGATGTCAAATAGCATCTGCCAGTAAGAGGCACACCCCCAGACAATCTAGGCAAAATGTAGAACCAACTGCCAAAACCTGACACAAATAGGTGTCTGCTCAAAAGAAAGCGGATCCAAAACTGAGACTCAACTCATAAGCATCCTGTGAACCAAGACATATACTCAATGCAACATCCAATTGTCGGAGTATAATTCCAAAGTCTCAATACATCTGTAATTGCTCAATGACATAGACTGCTCCAATACATGTAACTGCTCCAATAGCATGTAATCCTTGCTCAAGGTCAAGTAAGCATGCAAGGTGCTCCCACTAGCACAAAAGGCGTACAAATGAGTTAAGGGCTCAAGCAACCCAAGACAAAGTACAAGTGACAAGTGACCAAGTCAATGCGTCATACGCATCCCAAGAGCATGAGATACGTGAAGCATTTGATGGAAGCAACCAACGAGCAATACATAATCCCAAAATAAGATATCTGTCAACTCAATGACATCCGATAGCAACCAAGTAAATGATCAAACTGAGTCGGAAATGCTCAAATACATCAAAGGCAAAGCTCCCAATGTCGGTAAAGCATAGACAAACCAAGCGGCATATATCACGAACCAAAGCATGTAATGTATGAAGCCTAACTGTCAAGCATAGACATGAGGCATAAGCGATCCAAAAGCATGCCAAGTCGGTCCAAATGCCAGTGAATACCAACCAAGACGGAGCTTATGCGTAGCTCAAATACATTCCATAGATTCAAACATGAGCTCAAAGTCATCCCCAAATGTCAGATACATGATGGCAAATCCCAAAGCATACATCCGGTACCAATAGGTAAGTGACAAAGCATCCAAAGTACCTTCAGCCCACTATTATTACAGCCAAGTTTGACTGTCAAAACTAAGAAATTTCAGCCAATATTTCAGGCCAAAATCATGGCATAATCATGTGCATACATTCCCAAGGCACTAGGCATCATGTAGGCCGCATACGGGCATCAAACAAGGTAACCGGAGTAGAGTATAAGCATCAAATGCCAATGCCAAGTGTGGCTGCCCTGTTTCCAGCATTGTATAATAGTAAATGATAGTCCCAAATCGGCCAATATTTCAGGCCAAAATCATGGCATAATCATGTGCATACATTCCCAAGGCATTCGGGCATCAAGTAGACCGCATACGGGCATCAAATAGCACAATCGGAATGGAGTGTAAGCAACAAATGCTAATGCCAATGGTGCTGCCCTGTTTTCAGCCTGTTATGACAGTTTATGACAGTCCCAAATCTGAAGAAATCAGCCCCGAATGATCAAGACCAATGCCCAAAGCTTGAATGACATCAAACATGAAGTCTAATAGCCCTCTTAATCAAGGTAGAGAGCAAGAAGCAATGGCCAAGTGTGAAGCTGAAGTAGACGAGTGCTAATAGCTTGGAAAAAATGGCACAATCTACCCTGTTGGTGCTGAACTTGCTGCTGCTCCACATGGGCTGAAAGGGGGTAATGGGGGACTCAAGAAGGGCCTATCAAAGGCCTATGACAAGCCTCTTTGAGCCTTGATAAGTGTAAGGCACAATATGAGGGGAATAAGCTTCAAGGGTTTGAAGCCATGACTACCCTTGCTATTTGCAACCTGTAGACTGAAATAAAACCCTGAAAGAATGATCAAATACCTTAGTACCAATGCCTTGAAGGTGCCTCAATAGGCCGGGAAGGTGCTAGGGAAGCCGGGGAGTGACGGGAGCTCGGGGAGATCGGATATGGCTGCCAGGATGGAGATCCAATGCGTGAAGGGAGTCGATGCGAAGGTAGAGAAGCAGCAAGTTGAGCTCGAGCAAGAGGAAGCCAAGATCTGATACCAGTTGAAAGGTGAGAAGGATCGAAGCTTGCACGCGAGCTATGGTGGGAGAGCAAGAGCAAGAAAGAGAGAGACAAGAAATGGGAACTCCAACAGTCACAATGTGTGACCGGGCCTTCCTTTATTTACTAGTCACTAAAATGAATGTAAAGAATAAAGTGACATGATGGGCGCCTGCCACCTGCAGTGTGCAGTGGCGGATACTGTCAGTGTAGTAATACACGGGGCGGCACGGCGGAGGCGCCTTTACCCCAACACATTCGGTGTTTGGACGGTCGAATTGGCCCGCCCGAACCCGGCCATTTGGCCCAACTCGAGTTCGGCCTTGCTATTCGTCTTTCGGCCCTCGGACTTGGCCATTCGGCCTTCGGCTCGGCCGAACGAGACATTCGGACTTCGGCGGTTCGGACGCCGATTCTGAGATTCGGACCCTGCCATTTGGGCAAATTTTGGCCGAATGCATTTTTTGACATTATTTTAATAATTTAAGCCGAGACCCGCGTTTCGGACACTAGTGCAACCCTGTAGGTGTGAGAAACTCATAGAAAACTTGGCCGTGTGGCTAGGAAACCTAGCAGAGTGTGTTGTCGTAGCCTAGTCGCAACAACAGACCAGACATCAGACCCCACATACCTAAGAGACGCAGTAGAGACCCAGATTTTAACCAGGCAGCCGTGTGCTGACCTCATACCCAATGGCCAAGAGCTGAAGGTAGCATTGACATCGCACTTGAGTGCCGTAATCCCGCACACACAGTAGGCCACATTGATTATGCACTGAAAGAGAAGAAAACCTGATTTCGCACCAAACACACAGACACCACACTGAGTGTACATAATTTGAGGATTGGTTGTAATAACAAGGAATACACTCGAACATAATCATTCAAGGAACCCACCAATAGGATTGAACCCCAAGACTTAGCAGACAAACAAGGTTAGGACCCAGGAGGACGTTAAGTGGACACGAGGATCCAGAAGACGACAACATAGAGGATCGGGCACTGCTAGAACTACTTGAACTGATCGACGACCTTGTCGAATTGGAGGCAGAAATAATGTCAGGATCAAGAGGCGACCGAGGAGAGGACCGACTAGACCTAGGAGAATTCCTAGTCTTAGTACAGGAACTAGTCCATGACTACGATTTACTTACTAGGACTGTGATCTAGGGCAGACCTGTAGAAGAAGTGGTAGCAAGTCTTGAAGAAGAGAGAAGAGCAATGAGGAGAGCGCTAGAAGGCATAATTTCCTACAACCACGAGCAAAGGGCTAGAAAGCTACAGCAAGACGTAGATATGTACGAGGCTAGAAGGGTGCTAGACCTAGCTGGGGCAGCCAAATCTGGACCGAATGAAGAGAGGGAAGGGGCAGCAGAGGCTGACATGACATTGACCGAACTTGTAGCCAAGCGACTCATGGACAATACGTCCATTGAGCAGAGTGCTACAGCCCTAGCCACCGCACTACTCTCGGGATTGGGAGTCACGCAAGGGGCTAAATGTCAAGAATCGCGTGGTGGAGGGACTTACTCAAGATGCTGCGCCGAACACACAGAATGCACAAGGAGAAGCTCACTCAAGAGACAAGAAGAGAGATGGAGGCCAAAACATTTTCTTGTTGATTTCTTCTTCTTTTTTCACACACTTTACAATGTATACAAAGTATAGATAAGATACGACATAAAGGAAAGTGGCCTGCTAAGTCAAACAATGCATAACCGACTACACTAGTCGACTGGCGCTATAACTATGCCAGCTGTAAATAGGTGTAACAACCCGAATATAATAAGTAATGAGTCAGTGGCCATGTGAGAGTCATAATGACCACCGACATGCTAAGTGTAGACGTGTGGACCCATCTAACCAGGCGGTCCATCATCAATGTCCACATGTGTTGAGCTTGTCATCTCAACACTAAAGGGCAGGCTAGAATCCCTATTGTAGCAAAACAGCTAGCGAAGTATGAGCCTAGCAGGGACCCATACAGCTTCATGGAGCAGTTCGAGCAAGTATGCGAAGCAAACAGTCTTACTGACCTTGCGCAACGCTCTCAAGCTTTTGGCCTGTGCTTAGGTGATAAGGTGAGAATCTGGTATTCTAGCCTCGATGATGCAGAACGTACAAACTTTGCTCGCCTTAAGGGCCTCTTCATCAAGAGATTCTCAGAGGCAAGGTATTCTGACAACCTCATCATCCGGTTGATGAATATCAACCAAAGGGAGAAGGAAGACATCAGGGACTACGTCACTCATGTGCGTAGCCTCTTCAAAAGGATCCCTGCCAATGAACGACCTACTGAGAGGGCAGTGTCTACAGTATTCATGAACGGAATTCGGAGTGAGGAGCTCTACAAGGCTTTCGCCAGTAACTCTACCTTGCAACGAGACATGCTAGCTAGAGTTTTCGAAGAGGCAATATGTGTAGATGATCAGCTTAGGGAACGAAGTAGGAGGACTACCAGCCGAGAAAGTGCAAATCAGAGGGATCTAGAGAGATCAACTATTTCGAGAGAAAAAGCAACCGCTAGTGTGCAGGAAAAGGGAAAGAGTATGGACCAAGGCCAGGAGATAGCGGAGATGAGAATGGAGATTGCACGACTACTGCAAGAACTGATAAGGAAGCCTGCGCGATTGCATGTACAGTGTATATACTGTGGCGGCAATCACCTCCCAGCTGAATGCCAAGATCCTAGATCTAGGCCATGCTCAAATTGTGGTAGATTCGGGCATGATGCATTGCATTGCAGGATGCCGAGGAGATTCCCATACGCACAATAGTACAATCCTCCATACTTAGGTAATAGACCACCCAATTTCTTTGGGAGGGGAGCCCAATTGGTACTCCCTGCACCAAATGACTCAAGACCTGCCGTACCTAGGCTAGAGATGAACCCAACAGGTATACCAAGACCACTAGGGCCTTTTGTAACCCACCCACTAAGCGATGCTCCAGTTCACTATGTGGAAGAGCCTAGTGAAGAGGAGACATATGTCAACCCATACATATCCTATGACGAGGAGGGCAACCCTTTCCTGATGGACTATCGGCCGGTGCCGGTGATGGCATTAGGTAGAGGAAGAGGCAGAGGCTTTGGAGGGCCAAGCCAAAGATCTGATCACATGCTGGACTTGCGGCCATCCAGGCCACATTTCATCACGTTGCTCAGAGAAGGAACAGGCTAACAAGGACAAAGCGGATCTCCGATGCACATAATGTGGGATCACTCACCTGTTTCCTGATTGTCCTATGCGGAAACCATTAGCTAGCTCTGCCAATGTACCGTTAGTACCCCTGGGACTGTTTGGAGTGGAAACCTTTGATAGTGAGGACACACCTATCCCACTATAGGTTATGACATGAGCTCAAACAAGGCAGGCAGGTATCTCCTTGCCTGGACCAAGTAACCTTGACGCAGCCTCAATAGGAAAGAAAAGCCGAAGGAGAAGGAAAAAGAGAACAGATGTGAAGATAACCCTTAAAATCGAGGAAGCCACGACGTTAGTGACAGGAAAGAATGTCATGGATGCAGAGGCAGAGACCTCAGCTCTAAAGACAGCTGAGCTAGGGAGTGCCAAGGTAGGGGAATATCCCCATCCCAAACGGCAACTCGAAGCTATAGCCAAAGTCAAGGATTGGGTCAAGGATGCCTAGGAGCACCTCAAGGATGCTGAACCCATACTAGAAGATCCAATGGACGATTTTTCTAGCGTAAGCACACCAGTCTCACCCACAAAACCACAAACTAAAAGTGTATCCTTGCCACAGGGGGCAACTTAGCAGCAAGGCTAAAGGGAGACTTACCAGGGCAGACAGAATGCATGGCCCAGGAGTGCTAGCCTTAGGGGAAGACAAGAGCCCAGCAATCTCCTTGCAACCTTGCTGTCCACCCCAGTAACTCTAAGCGTAGAAGACCTGCTTAGGCAGAATCCTTCTTTATGGCAGGACACACAGGACTTACGGGTGCTGATCAACAAGATCATGATGCAGTTATGCAAATCCCAAGTCTAACTACACTCAACTCCTAAGTCATTGCACATCAATGCTTTCTGGGAAGGCACTGAAATGCATGTAGTCCTACCTATTCTAGCCTTAGGAGATATGACGCGGAAAGGAATTGTAGACATAGGCGCCGGTGTTAGCGTACCGACCCATGCAGTTTTAGAGGCATGGGGAAACCCTCCTGTAGAGACTACCGAGTTCAATGTCACATTAGAAAATGGAATGAAGGTAAGGCCATTCGGAGTCTTAAAGAACTGGCCAGTAAAGATTATAGGTGTGCAGTTTTTCGTGAACTCTATTGTCATGAAGGGAGTGGAGTACGACATACTGCTAGGCCGAAACGCTCGAGTCATTGAAGATTGGGGGAATGGTTTGATCCTCCTAGGGAGCAGAACTGAAGCAGTAAGGGTAGAGATGGACACTTGGAAAACGACCCCCATTGACCTAAATGCCATCTCAGCCATGCTGAAAGGCGATACTCAAATGGCCAAACCATATGGATCACTCACTAAATATATTCCATGCCCTAAGGATGAGCAGGATTGGATGCACGTCTTGGCAACCATTGACCTACCATTCTCAGATGAGGAAGAACTATATCGGCAGGCTGCTAAAGCCGCAACCATGCCAATAGAGGAGCCAACTATGCCAGTCTGCATGATGGCAGGAAGCTCACTCAATCCAAGGAAACCTGTCTCATTCCATAACCCCAGCAATAAGCTAGAGCTTCAGGAAATCGTAGAGTATGATCTGAATTTGTTATACAATTGGGCTTTAGTTATTGACGACAAGGAGAATGAAGAGGAAAGCTTAGGTGATGATGAACGGTTTGAAGAGCAAGACTCTAACGACGAGGAATATGAGGACTGCCGCTCTACAAGAGATGAAAGTGAGGAAGAGATAGATACAATAGAGTATGACACAGAAGGGAGAACGATAGAACAAATCAAGGCAGAATCAAGGCCCAGGAAGGAAAAGACAAATTGGAGTGAAAAAGGAGTCATGCGTATGGAGTGTGATAGATCTTGGCTAGAACACATAGGAGCTGTGGATTACGAGCAAGCCGGAGTAGCACGACCATGGATAATCCCAGTGCTCAAGACGGATGCACCTACTGAACTACGACCCCTTTGTCAAGATTGTGGGAGAGAAGGAAGGAGTCTCACTTGTAGCTTTCTTGCTTGCACAATGGGGGAATACACACAAAGGTGGAGGCTGAAAACAATTTTCCTCTTCTTAGTTGTGTAAGCCAAAAGAACTCTCATACAAAGAAATAGAAGAACCCTATATATGGGTCTCAAACCAAAGACAACTAACTAAGGTGGCATACTAACTGAGCCACGAACTAGAGTAGATAAGGATAGCTGTCATCTAGCTATTATTCATGGGCGATGTACCAACCGCATCTACAGACAAGTCGGTATATCACTTTGACCATATAGGCATAGTGAATGGCTGTAAATCCATCATATTTCAGCCTATCCACAGGATACCTAGCTCTGGTAGACCTGCGCAAAGTAGGTTCACTCCGAGATGCTCTCAAAACATCCCTGGTCTTCCTTACTCCAGGTGTAACAACAGAAGGAATACCCAACTCATCATCAATGCTCTGTTTTGAGCCACTGGATTCACCAACCACATAAGAGTGACCTGCATTCACATCAAACATGGGCTGATCTACTTTCTCTTTTCCTTTTCGTGATACCTGCATACTAGTATCTATATTGCTTTGAGAAGATTATCCTGATCTCAATCTGCCTGTCCATGGCGAAGAATGTGAACCACTGCTAGAGGACGCTCCAGGTCCACTAATATTTTGTGACTGTTGCTGTGAATTCTGTGCAGCATTACCATTTTGTGCATCTACATCATCAATCACATTTACTGGTTTATACCAGCTACTCATCTCATAAAAAATAACATCTCTGCTCACTGTAAACTTACGAGTAGAAGGGTTATAGCATCTATATCCTTTCTGCTGCAAAGAGTAGCCAATAAAGATGCACTTCTCAGCTTTTGGATCCAACTTGGATCTCAACTCATCTGGCACATGAACATAGGCAATGCAACCAAAAATTTTCAAATGAGAAATATCTGGTTTCCTACCAGTATACCTCTCCTCTGGAGTCATCCCATGTATTGCTACAGTGGGAGTCCTGTTCATTATGTAGACTGCTGTAGCAACTGCCTTAGCCCAATAAAAATCTGGCAAGTCTTTTTCGTTGAGCATGGCACGAGATACCTCTCCAATATGCATGTTTTTCCTTTCTGCAATTCCATTTTGTTGTGGGGTATGACTACATGAATATTGCTGCTTTATGCCATGCTCCTGCAAGAACCTTGCAAACTCATTTGAGAGGTACTCTCCCCCTCCATCTGACCTTAGGCATTTTATTTGCAGGCCTGTTTCTTTTTCAACCATAGCTTTAAGAGTTTTGAAATGCCCAAAAACTTCACTTTTCTTTTTCATAAAATACACCCAAACTTTTCTGCTATAGTCATCAATAAAAGTGACAAAATAATGACAGCCTCCAAGAGATGCAGCTTTAGTAGTCCACACATCAGAGTGGATTAATTCCAATGGCTTCTTACTCTCTTGAACATGTCTAGGAAATGGTTTCCTTGCCTGTTTTCCAAATTGGCAGGCTTCACATACCTTATGCATTTCTGCAACCTTGAATTTAGGCAATCCTGCAACAATATTTTGGGCCTACATTGATTTAAGTCGCTGTACATTAACATGACCAATGCGTTTATGCCAGATATCAATATCTGCAACTACACCGGTCCCATGTGCAAACATTGCTGCACTCAATTCAGGCATGTCTGCATCCAATGTAAACATTCTGCCCTTCTTCTTTCCTTTTGCTATCAAGTGACCTTTATTTTTCATATCCTCAACAAAGCATCCATGAGGATTAAATTTGACCTGCAAGCCCTGCTCAACCATTTGACCAATAGAAACCAGATTCTTGGTGATATTCGGGACATGAAATACATCGGACATGTATTTCTTTTTCCCATCCTGCATAGACAAAGGAAATTTTCCAATCTGCACAATAGGATGTGCAGTATCATCACCAGTCTCCACAAATCTTGGTTTTTCCATTTTCCTTGCATCCTCCATCCATTCTGCATGACCTGTCATGTGGTTTGATGCACCTGAGTCAACATACCATACATCGTTGCTTTCTTCTGCACTTGTCACAGAATTATTCATGTGCTGCACCATAAAAAAATGCTCATTTCT
This sequence comes from Lygodium microphyllum, assembly GCF_053477565.2. NCBI lineage: Eukaryota > Viridiplantae > Streptophyta > Polypodiopsida > Schizaeales > Lygodiaceae > Lygodium > Lygodium microphyllum. The sequence goes on along the minus strand of NC_141155.1, from coordinate 10,045,397 downwards.
ATCATCACCCTGTCTACTAGAAGATGCATAATTTCCTTGTTGCAGTTTTCCATTCATGATGTCATTCTACTTTTTATAGCAGTCTTTAGCCATATGACCCATTTTACCACAGTAGTAGCATTCAACATTACTATTTGCATTTTGGCCTCTTTGCCATCCACCACGACCTCTTTGGCTCCCCCTGCCTCTAGAGTTACCATGTTCTCCTCCATAGGACTGGTTTTCTTGAGTTTGCTGCATATTCTGATTTCTACCATGGCCTCCAAATCGGCTCCTCTACCTCTGCCTCTACCTCTTCCAGCATTTGAGTAGAAGATAGCTTCTTTTGAAGTTCCTCCTGAAGAAGATGCACCACCATTTCTCTGCTCCTCAGAAATTAGAAGAGCAATCAACTCGTCAAAATCAGGAAATCTTTCACGGATGGAAATGGATGTTCGGAACTGTGCATAATCCTTTCCTAGACCATTCAAGGTCACAGAAACTAAATCATCATCTTCCACTGGCGACCCAATGGAAGCAAGTGCATCTGCAATCTTCTTCACCTTCATGTGGTAGTCATTGATGCTCATATTTTCTCTTTGCACATTGTGCAACTCTTGCTTGAGCTGCATTTTCCTGGCTTGCGTATTTGTGCTATACATTTTTGACAAAGTATCCCATGCCTCCTTTGGCGTACTTGCATCTTGAATATGCGCAATCATAGAGTCTGAAATGCTGATAGACAGCCAGTACATAACTTTCCTAGCTCTCTCATGCCATGCTTTAAATGCTGCATTTGCTATTGATTGGGAACATCAGGAAGAACTGGTTCTTCTTCATTTCCTGCAACAAATTCCCAATATCCTTTTCCCATAAGGAAATTCGTCATTTTAAACTTCCATGCTTGGAAGTTATTCTTGTCAAGCTTTTCAGTTACAATCTGTGAAAGAGAATCAGACGCCATTACAGAACACTGCAAATAGTTCTGTCACTGCAAAAAACACAGCTTCACCCTCACAAGGGTGAATTTGCAAAATTGGTGAAAGTGGTATTTGACCACACAGTCACTTCCTAGTGACGATTTTGCATAAACAGGAACCAAGGATGATTCTGTAACTCCCAATGTCTCTGCACACAAGCATACGATGCAATTTCTGTGGTAACTTTTCACCGACCTGTAGAACAGTGGTTCACCGCGAAGGGCGTCTCAACCTGAGACAATGCACTCTTGCAATTTTCGGTTGTGCTACCTACAGAGATCTGCTCCCAAAACAGAAAATGAAAGCAACACTGCTCCTCTTACTAGAACACTGCGAACTTGGCTTGCTTTCTTGAGCTCCTTACCACGAACAAGGCTCTGATACCATGTCAAGATTGTGGGAGAGAAGGAAGGAGTCTCACTTGTAGCTTTCTTGCTTGCACAATGGGGGAATACACACAAAGGTGGAGGCTGAAAACAGTTTTCCTCTTCTTAGTTGTGTAAGCCAAAAGAACTCTCATACAAAGAAATAGAAGAACCCTATATATGGGTCTCAAACCAAAGACAACTAACTAAGGTGGCATACTAACTGAGCCACGAACTAGAGTAGATAAGGATAGCTATCATCTAGCTATTATTCATGGGCGGTGTACCAACCGCATCTGCAGACAAGTTTGTGACATAAATGCACAATGGTCACCCTAGTATATCACGAGTGGAGCTCGATATCTCAACACCCTTGGGGAAACTCCTTCCTCGAGCGAGGGATGCGAGTTTAACTCGGAGTCGGAAGTCAGCACTGAGAGTGATCCTGAGATACCCCAACCCTCTAAGGTCAAACGTACAAAAGGGGACTTGCCAGTCCACCTAAGGCGCAGGAGATTAAAGGAGGAGGCCAGGATGCGAGCGAAGGACTCAGAAGAAGCAGAGAGGCAAAAGAAACCACAGGATCTACCCAAACGGTTTACAAAATTTAAAAAGGGTGACAGAGTAATGATTCTGCTAGGTGCGAAGAGGCAAGGCCAAACTAGTGAACCGATCGAAGGACCCGCCAAAGTCAAGGAAGTCAACTTGGCTGGGGAGGGCGAAAAGCCAAGACCTGTATTCATTGCGGACGATTTGACCGAGGATGAGGAGGCCAAACTTGTTGCAGTCTTGCAAGAGTATATTGATGTATTTGCCTAGACATTGGAAGAACTTAAAGGGGTCGACCCTAGGGTTGTGACTCATAATATCCCAATGGTCCCTGATGCAGTGCCAACAAAGCAACGACCTTACCCCATGAATCCCAAACATGCCCATGCAGTAAAAGAGGAGATTGATAAGCTCATGAAGGCGGGATTCATATATGAGATTGAGCACACGGACTGGGTATCACCGATTGTGATCGTGATGAAGAAGAACGGAAAAATCCGAGTGTGCGTTAATTACAAGAAAGTTAATGCCGCTACGAAGAGGGATAACTACCCTTTACCATACACCGAGCACATGCTCGAGAGGGTAGCAGGTAAAGAGGCCTACAATTTTTTGGACGGCTTCTCGGGCTACAATCAAGTGCAAGTGCACCCCAATGACAGGCACAAGACTACCTTCGCCACGGAATGGGGTGTATTCGCCTACATTGGCATGCCCTTTGGGCTGATGAATGCGCCTGCGACTTTCCAATGCTTAATGTGCACTATCTTCAAAGATATGCTTAGGCGTGAACCAGAGGTGTTTGTAGACGACTTATGCGTACACTCTAGTTGGGCCGAACACTTAGAGAAATTGAGAGCTATATTTGAACGATGTCGGTTATACAACCTCTCGTTGAACCCCTTGAAGTGCCAGTTCTGCGTGAAACACGGATGTATCCTAGGGCACGTGGTGTCAAAGAACGGCATCGCCACGGACTTTTCAAAAGTCAGAGTCATTATCGACCTTCCGCCACCCAATAACTACAAGGGAGTTCAGTGTTTCTTAGGACATACTCGATACTATCGCCGCTTTGTACTAAGTTATGCACTGATTGCTAGACCATTGTACAAGCTGTTGATTGTGTTCGAGTGGACTGAGGAATGCCAGCGTGCATATGAAGAGTTGAAGAAGGCTCTTACCACTGCACCAATCTTACGAGCCCCAGACTGGAACACAACGTTTCATGTGCACATAGACGCCTCTAAGTTTGCTATTGGGGCTGTGCTATGCCAGCCTGGTGAACATAACTTAGACTATCCGGTGAGTTTTGCCAGCAGACAACTCACAGAGACCGAGATGAATTATTCCACCACAGAAAGGGAGGGGTTGGCCATGGTATTTGCTGCAAAGAAATTTAGACATTATCTGTTGGCCACTCCCTTTGTCTTCTTTGTTGACCATCAAGCCTTGCTCTATCTTGTGAACAAGCCTTGCGCTATAGGACGCATAGCTAGATGGTTACTTCTCCTATTGGAATTTGTCTTCTCTGTGGTTGTACGCAAAGGAAAGCAGCATTACATGGCTGACCATATGTCCCGCATACCCATAGGAGAAGCCGCTTGACAAGGCATACCTAACGATTTACCGGATGCCCATCTCTCTAACCTGTCTAGTGAGAGAGAATTGTTTAAAGCTGATCTGACGCCATATTGGGCCGATGATGTAGTTCAGGTGCTGGAGAATGGATTACCTGAGAGACCAATTGAGAAGGTCAGGCTGAGGAGACTTATTTTGAAAATCCAACCATACCAATTGATAGCCGGCCAACTCTATAGGTTAGGACAAGATGATTTGTTGCGCAGATGCGTGTGTGAGCACGAGATGCATGATGCATTGAAAGAAGCACATGGTGGAATCACTGGAGGACACTTAAGCAGGGATACAACAGCTCGAAAGGTGCTGCAATCCCAACTATGGTGGCCCACCCTATTCCGTGATGTTGCTAAATTTGTGAAGCACTGCGACGAATGCCAAAGAACCAAGGTGCCCGTGTGCAAAGATAAAATGGAGTTGACCCCTATCATAGCGTGACAACCCTTTGAAAAATGGGGCATCGACTTCATTGGACCTATTAGTCCCGCGACACAGTACTCTCAGGCTCGCTACATCATAGTGGCAAACTGATTACCTAACGAAGTGGGCAGAGGCAAGAGCTACAAGGAAGAATGACGCTAGAACCACTGCAAAGTTCTTGTGGGAGCAGGTCATTTCACGGTTTGGGTGTCCAATAGAATTAGTCAATGATCAGGGCACACACTTCATTAATGAGGTGATATCGCATCTACTCTCTATTTTTCTAATCATTCACAGAAAATCCTCGTCCTATTACCCTCAGGCTAACGGACAAGCAGAATCCACCAATAAAATCCTAGTCAATGTACTCACAAAAGTGGTATCTACATTTTGGAGTGACTGGGACAACAAGTTAATGGCGGCCTTGTGGGCCTATCTTACGGCTTATAAAATGGCTATAGGCCAGATGCCCTTTAGGCTTGGACAAATCACTTGGTAGAGCTAGAACGTCTCACGGAAACTCGGCTCTTGGCCACCCATGCGCTGATTTGTGAGAAAGCACGGAGGAAAATGTGGTTTGACAAGCATGTCAAACAGCGCGACTTTGATCAAGGGAATCTCGTTCTGCTATACTCTGTGAAGGGTCACAAATAGAAAATGAAATTTCGTGGACTGGGACCTTTCTGAGTACGTGCAATTAGTCGAACGGGCAATGTTGAATTAGAGACACTCGAAGGTGAAGGAATCGGCTTTTTCAATGGCAGCCGCATAAAAAAATACTATCCTCCTTCCCACCCGTTGCATGAGCCACCTATGTTGGAAGCCCCTATCAACGTCTGCGTGGCTACTATTACGGAAATAACAGATCAAGATGAAGAAGCAGTGGCACCCGCCTACTTACGAATCACCGTCACTGCAGAAAAGACCTATTCTTTTGATGCTTTGATTGACGAAGGTGCCGATTACAATATCTTGATGCATGACCATTGGACACGCATTGGTCAACCTAAACTGCAGCCACCAACGCCAACTCACCCCATTTGGGGGCAATGCTTACACGCTCTTAGGGAAGTGCAAAGTGGTCATTTCTATCGAGTCTGACCGTATACTAGCTTTCTTTCACATGTTGCCTAACACAAAAGGGGCCGGTAATATGTCACTATTAGGTCGTACTTTTAAGAAGCAGACGAATTGTAATGTGGATTATAATCTAGATCGCATCCATCTTGCTATAGGCAATGTGCGCATAGTGATGACTTTCAGCAAGGGCTGTTCTGACCCTTTCAAAATTGTGAAGCCACCGATAGAAATCACTACGACCGCACTTACGCTCAAGTCTACACAGAAGGACACTAAGGTCTCACTCCAAGCTCTAGATCCTAGACCCAAACCCACCAAGAGTGCTCACAAGGCCAAGGAGTCTAAGCTTATATGGGTGCCAAAGCGGCATAGACCACCTCTGGGTAGACCACCCAAACGTGCTTCTAAACACCAAAACAATCAGTCATCACAGCCTAAGAGGCAATTTGGACGCTATCAATGTAGGCACACAACCACGCCACGATGGATCCCCAAAGATCTCTTGCGAGCGCAAGGGTACTATGAAGGCAACCCCTGGATTTGGGTGCCTAAGAATGGCAAGTCTAAAGGCTCATCTCCAAGCAACCTCACTCTAGTGAGAGAGGCTTGCAAACATAGCGCCCGGGCCATAGTTAGCAAACCACTGCCGGCTGTGACTAATAAGCCCCAGCTAATTTATCGACCAAAGCAATTGCTAAAAGCCTCAAGCTTACCTCACTCAAAAAAGTTGCATACTTCTGTGCTGACTGTGCATTCAGAACCCAACACAACTTCCATGCCACCAGAGCTTCCTACAGCACTTCAAAGTGCTTCGAAGTGCAAAGCCACACCCGTGACACCAACAATGGAGTCACTGCTATCCAGCTCAATTGCACCATCACCACTAGCAGGTCTTAGGCCTTCCTATGTGGTACGATCTTTCCTTTCCTTGGCTAAAGACCTTGTTGAAACTTCAGGAGATGACCTTGTGACCTGCATTAAGGTGTTAGACCACACTTTCACCACATTTGCTAGGAGTTATGAGCGGTTGGACCTAGGTCTTCTTGATGAACCACTTGCTTCCTATGTTCGTGCATTACCATGCACTTGGGAGGAATACGAGTTTATGACCGTCAAATTCCCCAAGATTGCTGCTGAACTAATAGCAAATGAAGAAATCTCAAAGGAGCAAGCTGTTCTCAGGCGACTAATCACCTCATACCATAAGCCTCCTCGTTCTGCTCCAGAACAAGAATTACATGAGCTCACACAACTTGCAAGCTCAACTTCCTCGTTCTTACAGCAGTGGTTCACTTTGCGGACCCAATGGGAAAAGAAAGGCTATCATATCATGACAAATGCTGAACAAAGGAGGGAAATCAAGACCATTGAGTACGATCCTACTTGTGTGGCACCTCTTTCATTTAGAGTTTTGGCCATTACCCGGAACCAACACTTAGATGACCAGGTCCTAGCCCATCCTTACATTGACCAATTCCTTACAGAAGAAGAACTGCACGTTGCAAGCCGCCTTAATACCGGAGATATTTTTCATGATGCCTTGACCTATATCTCCCAAGTTTCTGTACAACCCTGTGAACTCAATCATCACGCTCAACTTGAGTACAACCCTGCATTTTATGAGTGGCTATTGGCTGGAACACCCCATCACAATCACCTTTGATATCCTCACCACTTTGTTCAATCCTAGGAAGGATTTTCATCTTTCCGAGGGGGAGGAATAAGGCTAAGAAGGCATAAATAATTGTTGAAAGGTTGAACTCAGTGATTGAAAAAAAAAAGTTAGCAAAATTTTTCAAGTTCTTTGCATTCCTGTTTTGCGTATTTTTCATGCTTAGCTTCATTTAGCCATGTTTTCCTTTTCCACTTGTGATTAATGACAAGTATTTTTGCTAGGCAGGAACCCAAGATGGCTCATCAAGATCGCGCTCATAAGCTTCCCTTCACGGAAGAAAAAAAGCAAAAATATATGCTAAGTCTGCAAATTCAAGCTTACGGACGGCTGAATTTCCGAACTGTCCACAACCTATCCAGGGTCATGGAAACGGAGGAAGTAGCTAAGCAGGTCATAGAAAAGTGCAATATGACCAAGTATGTGGAGAAGGCGGAGCAAAATGTGGATCATGCAAGGTGTTTTGAGTTCTTACGAACTTTCGACTCTGCCTCTAAGAGTGCCACGGTGACTATGGGAAGGGGGGATGTTGCCAGGCAAGTCAGGGTACCCTTAAGCAAGGAACTAGTAGAAAAGGCACTGGGCCTGGAATCAAGGGCCGTAAAGAGACCAAAAAGGGATGTCTTCACCATGCTAAAAATGGATAGGGGCCAGGTGCGGTCCAACGACGGAGTCAATATCCAGGACATCCCTGATGATGAAATCCACATGCGTGCTAAAGTCATGCACACCCTCTTCTCCAGCCATCGATACACTGCCTATATGGGTAGAATAAATGTGCCTGTGCTCGAAAGCCTCACGGCCAATGCACTAGAAGAGATCAACTGGAATGATTATGTAAGACACACAATCGAGAAGGCTGCCGTAGCACTTGATCTGGGAAGCCAACCTGCTGGAGGTGAATCCCCAGCAGCAAAAGACAGGAAGAAGGCTGCCTCCAAAGCATCATTCATTGGATATGGAGGTGTATTAACCGCCCTAATTAAAGAAGCAGTAAAGAAGGTAGGAGCAGCAGAGGAGGAACAGGAGAGACCACCACCCTCACCACACAACGAAGAATCCTTTAGCTCTAATGAGAAAACAAAAATTGACGAGAGTAGTGATGAAGAAGAAAAGCAAGAATAACAACGCCAGCAGTAGCAAAGAGAGCAGCGCACTAAGCGCTTCCAATAGCAAAGGGAAGAAGAAAGGAGGAAGAAAGAGAAAGAAGAACTACAAAAAGCGCAAAGAGTGTCAAGAGCCCAAGAAACAGAGAGGAAAAGGAAAGAAAAAGAGGATGCACAGAGAGTGGAAGAGGAGTCTAGTAAGGCAGAAGAGGAGAGGAAAAGAAGGGCTGAGGAGGAGGAAGAAGCATTGAGGAAGAAGGAACAAGAAGATATAGAACTTGCAACTCGCCTATCTGTGGAACAACATCAACGACAAAGAAAGCAAACCCCGCCCCAGGAGGATGAGAACCCGGACGCGAGCTTGAATGTGCCAGATCCCATCCCGCCGCTAGTTGCAGAGGGCAAGGGCAAGGAGGCCATCACGCCTGTCCCTACCAGTTTTGTGCCAACTAGCCCTGCTGCTTCCGTAATAACCATTCCCGCCCCAGGAACTTCGCCAAAGGTCAATGAGAGCAATATGGTCACATGGCTGTAGTTCTTAGTGGAAAGGGAGTTAGCAAGAGAAGCTGGCATAGCCACCCCAGTGTCAGGAGTGAAGAGGGCAGCCACCACGACTGATGTGGAGCCAAGCCCAAAGCTTAAAAGATAGAAAACAGAAGCTACTACCACCGCCGCCACCATGTCCCATCCCCCACCTCCAGTAGGCCAGTACGATGAGTACGTTAAAGAGCTACTCTTGCAACTAGAAAAGGCCAAGGAAGGAAAGAGAACTGCCATGGAAGAGTTGGCAACAGAGCGAGAATCAAGAGCCACTCTCCAGCTGGAGAAAACTTAATAGATAGCAGAGTACCAAAAGGAGATTGCTGTGCTAAAGGAGGAAGCCAGCAATAGAGATGCAGAAGAAGCAAAAACCCTAAAGGAACATGATGCTACCTGGGAGGGAAGAAGAAAAATCCTAATGGATCGCCTCAATGGAGAGAGGGAGACCATTACTCACTTGCAGCGCAAGAATGACCAGCTCATTGCAGTCAACCAGGAGGCACAAAACTAGCTTGAGAAGATCAAATAGGAGATTGCAGAGCTAGAAAAGCCAAGAGAAGAGCAGGTGCAAAGAATGTAGGTGCAGCTGGATCAGCTCAGTGCATAGATTGCCAATGAAGGCCAGGAGCAGCCCTGTCTACACCGCGAGCTCGAAGACCAAGAGCAACGACTCATGGCTATGACCCTCCATCAGGGGGAGAGCCTGGAAGATATGGAGAAGAGAGCGAAGGAATGGGCTGACCACAAGGAAAGGAGGGTATGAGACCTGGCACGCCGATTGGCCAAAGCAGAAGGAGATAGAGTGTTGGCTGAAAATCAGGCAGAGGCTGCCTAGCTCTCTATGATGGCCCAACAACACACTTTCCTCAACACGCTTCTTCACTCCACCAAAATAGAAGAAAACGAGGCCAATGATCAGATCTGCAGAAGAAGCTAGCCATTGCATGGAGAGCCCTACCAGCAGGCCTGCATGTACCACTGCAACTACGAGGCCCGCCGTAGAGCCTAGAGGAGCAAAGAAAATACCTTACACAGGTAGACCTAACGGTGCAAGAAATTGATGAACTTGGTTTCACAGAAGAGAAGGTGCAAGAAGAAGTGCAAGCAGAAGGGGGTGGACCAGAGTTTGATCTAGGACCTCATGAGGAGGACTACGTCCCACCACCCTCTCCTCCACGATAAGATGAAGTGCAATCCACTGACACATCCGCTGAGAGGAAAGCAGCCCTGGCTAAGCACAGAAGAGAAATGGTGGAGAAGGCAAGGAAGAAGCTGAACATTAGACTTGTCCCAAGGCAACCTGCTCCTCTGCCATTGCGCCCTGAGGACCTCCTCGCTGGATTCCATGCAGAGCTAATCATCTGGGAACAGCAAGAATGTGCCCACAACCCCTTAGACTTGAGCTTCGAGCTTCCCACTAAACTAAATAGAGTAATGCCCATTGAAGTTGTAAACGATGTAATCGCTATGGGTGCAAGGCTCAAGGACAAGTGGCTAGTGGTGCGAGAGGCCAATCCAACTGCTTGGGGAACCGAGGATCGTGAATTTTGGCATGATAAAGTCTCCTAGGTGCCTAGATCGGTGGAGGGCTACAATTGCCAACTCACCTGGAGAAGACACATTTTTGATGTCAAACTTGACGCTTGGATGGCGTTTTGTAACACCCTTCCTTCTGAGAGAAACGACCCCACATTCATGCCATATCCTCAAAGGGTAGACATGGATTTTAATCCGTCCATCCACCGTAGGTTTGACTTCCCTATCATCTATAACGCCAATAGCACCTCCTATAAAGATGCCCTTGTATTTACCCTCCCTAATTTGTACAGTTCCATAGATAGATTCCTTAGTGAGTTCACATCCTGTCCTGACCCTGCCTTCATAACAACCTGTAATTATCTTAGACTAATTAGGGTCCTAATCTACCAAGAGCTTGCACCTCAAGAACGCCACCTTCCACCCCTTTACTTCGATCCCAATGCCATAGATAGCAGCACCATGACTCGCCTCATGATGCGCGCTACTCTTCTGCCATCCTTCTGTATTGCACTGCTTGAGGATATGAGCGATAGTAAATTCACACAGTGCAACCACCCTTTCCTTTCCACCACCACTCTCAAGACCCGCCTCAATCTCAAGGGCTACATGCTGAGCCGCAGATTCCTTAACAAAGGCCCTCGCCCTCCACCATCCCCTATCCGCCATTCGGAAGACGAGGATTAAACTCCATCATGCCCTTGTATCACATGCATCTATGTATAACCTCTTCAAAAAAAAAAAGCCACAAGGCAACAAAAGAAAAGGTGAATTGGAAAGAAGAGACAACAGCAAAGAATAGCAAAGCCAAGGGATGAATCTACTACTAAGCAAAGATAAGAGAGAGAAGACTTCACATGATGAGCTTGCAACTTCCCTTCGCCTTGTTGTGCACCACAGTCACTGCATCTAGGGTTCTCCCTAGCTCCTTCCCCACTTCACACTTAGGGCACATCAAGGGCAGGACTTTCAGACATGTCACCCTAAGATTTGCACTGCACCTCCAACGACACACGAACTGGGTCCTCAAGTGTGGGACATTACCAAGGGCTTGCCCAAGGTTAGACCCATCTCCCAGTTCCACTGCCACGGGCACCATGCACTACACGGTGAGGCAGACACACCCCTTAGGGAGTGCACAACTTTTCTTGCAGGTTATGTTCGTGTTTCAAGAACTGGCTACTTAGCTAAAGAAGATCATCCACGGCATCCTTTAATGACCAAAACTTTTTCCATGTGTCGGACATGACACCATTGCTGCTGTTTCAGGAGCTTTTCTGCATTGGATTGGAGGGACCAACATGCTTCATGTCGCCAACCATCTGCCTGCTGATGGCTACCATGACCGAACCAAATCAAGAAAAAGGAGTACTCAGTAATAGATCTGCCATTGGCATAGATTTTGGAACCTCATCTTCCAAAGATGCATGCCTAACGCCTCAAGATTTACGGATCGCTTATTGATTCCACAAGCCAAAAGATTTTCAATGCAAGGTTGAAGATATTCAACGCAGCACTGAAGATCTTGAAATCATAGACAAAGATCTTCAAATAAAAGACAAATATCTTCAAATCAAAGACAAAGATCTTCAATGCGAAGACAAAGTATATCTTTGTCAAGGCAGAGTTCGGGGGGGCTTCTCCAGGATAAATCCCTCCAACACCATCCTCCTAAGGGATTGCTTATTGATCAAGTGTTTCTGATGCTCAAGGGATAACCGGCTACATATTGTTCACCAGCCAATTGGAACCCCTATCATCCATCGCAGAATGGAAGCCACAACTGTGTGAGAAATGCCGAGCATCTTCATGAAGCCTAAAGCACTCCGGAATCTCCCCTGGTCATTGTCATTAAACTCCATCACCTCTCATTCACACCCTCACCTTTGAATCAGTGTCATCTACCCACCAGTTCCGCTTAGCAGCAGACCCAACTATCCCACTACTTCCCACCGCAGTGCCATGGGACTGGCACTTGGCTAGGAGGGGGTAATGTTTACCGTGTTTACCGCAGCATAGAGGAGCGGGAAAATGGAGCAGAGGAGTATGAGAATGGAAAAAAGGAAATAGCAAAAAAGGCGCAGGATAAAAGAAGGAAAAGGCACCTTGACCAGTAACCAGACCCTGAAAAATTTAAATGTTCAGGCACGACCCCCAGAAAGTCTCAGTGTCGCCCCGAGAAAGCAAAAGAGTAAAAAGCGCACCATTAAATGTGGAAGCGCTCCCGAATCCTTGTAAAAGAGTGCAAGGCTCGCTCTGTGCAAATTGTATGCATTAATTGGGAATAGGATAAATTAGAATGGTGGGAAATGAGAAATGGGATTAGCCAATGGCCGGCCATGTAAAAAAGGGGATGACCACCCAAAGAAGGGAGGGCATGTATATAAAGTTCAAAAGTGAATGAGAAGCTCATTCTTGTGTGTGGCTAAAGCTTCTTCTTCTTCTTCTCTTGTTTCTTGCCTTCTTGCTTGTGCTTGAGAAAGGGAGTGAGGGAGTGTGAGAGGGTGAGGGAGTGAGTGTGTGAGAGTGAGGGATCGTGGAGAAGAAGCTCTCCATCTCCTCTCTCCATCTTCTTCTCTTCTCTTCTCTTCCCTTGTCTCGCGCGTGGCTATGGAGGATGGAGCGCATGGGAGAGGGATTGAGGTTGCTTGAGCTTGCCACAAGGATCCGGTATACAAGAGAGAGAAGGGTACTCGATCGAGCATCAAGGTAAGCTCATTACACTCGTAAGGTAGGCATGGCACGTCGGCTATGTGAGAGGTAGCCATGGCCGCTCGGCTTGAAATGCTTGATCAATAAGCGGTCCGTAGGTCTCCGGGTAGAGCTTGTAGCTCCCCTTCAAGCCCACACATGCAAGACCACCACTCATATGCTACCCCCAAGCTTGATCACCCCCAGCCCCTTCAAACCTCAAAACCATAAGCCGCAATGCTCTCCAGGACCACATCCATCAAGCCCATCCACACATATGCTCGAGAGAGTCGAACAAGCCTATCGGCCCAAACGACAGATGTCATCGCATGACCCATCACACACTAGAGCCCATCCGACTACAATGATCCACTCTAAAGGCAACAGTCCATCAGAATTAATTGCTATTTCCCCAGCCCTAAGCCAGGAAGCCCAACCGCAACCTAAGGCACACCCGCAACCACAACTATCCACTGTCAAAGGCTCTAGTGCTATCAAACCCCAACCACTAGCACGTCTTAAACCCTTCTACGAGTGGAAGTCATTTTTGACACTGGCCTCCTCAGATCTAGCCAAAGATATAGGGGATGACGTGGTTGATTGCATTAGATGGCTCAATGTCACCTTCAACGAGCTAGCTTTGAGCTATGACCGCTTGGACTTAGGCTTGTTGCCTGAGCCTTTTGCAACTAAAATTCGTACGGTGCCTTGTTCTTGGGAAATGTTTGAACTGGCCTTCGCAAAGGCAGCAAACTCCGCTGCTGTATTACTCAACAGCGAGGTCTCTAAAGAGCAAGCCCTCAAACAACGCCTCATAACGTCATACGATCAGTGAACCACTTCTACCATCACCGACCAAGAAATTACAAAATTATCCCAACTTGCTAGGACTGAATCCCCATTCTTGCGGCATTGGTACACTCTTAGGTTACAATGGGAAGTAGAGGGATGCCGAGTCATGACCAACGCAGGGCAGTGCTGCGCAATCAAAAAAGCGGAGTACGACCCCACTTATATCGCACCAACCTCATATAGAGTGTTAACCACTCTTCACGACTGCCCTCTGGAAGAGCACATCAAGGGACACCCTTACCTCGATCGCCTACTGGCTGAGGAGGAGCTACACATTGCTAGCCGTGGTGCCTCCGGTGACTTCCTAATAGATGTTCTCACTTACATAACACACGTTGGCACTCACCCTTTTGATCTCGATTGCGCAGCTCAGTTAGAGTACAACCTCGATTTTTACACTTGGTTCCTACGCCGGTGACTCCTAAGACCCATTGCCGAAGGTCCTCAACCTCCAACATCTTCAATCCTAGTAAGGATTCTTCTGAAGTTGGGAAGGGAAGGGGAGTGAGGTGAATCAAGAGATCAATTAAAACCAGTGAAAATCAAGCAAGATGCGGAATCAAGGGATCAATTAAAACCAGTGAAAATCAAGTAAGATGCATAAGCACGTAGACAACAAGCGAGGTAGGAAAATGTCAAGAGAACTTTAAAATAAAAGGCAAAAAGTTAAAGCTGAAAGGGAAGCCTCCACATTGGATAGGATTTTAAGGCTTTCATTCAATGAACACATATAGTCTTTCCTTTTTAGACTATGACTTTTCTTGTGAATTGTTAATTTGGAAGCACTAATGGAAACTGGGGTTTAGGACAAGGACAAAAGATGTTGCAACAAGACTGTCCCCACTGACTTCCATTCACGGAAGAGGAAAGAGCACAGTATAACATCACTTTGGAGAGACGCACCTACAACCAGCTAAAGTTCCAAACCATTCACAACATAGAAGGTTTGGTGGCCAAGGAGGAAGTGGCCAGGAGAGTTGTTGAAAAATCCAACTTTACCAAATACCTTGAAAAATTTGCGCAAGAGCCTGACCACTCAAAGTGTGTGGAGTTTCTTAGGTCTTATGACCCCGACAATGAGTGCGGCACCGTCACAATAGGAAGGGGACAAAACGCCAAACAGGTGCAGGTTCGCTTGACCCTTGCCTTGGTGGAGAAGACATTGGGACTGGAGCCAAAAATAGAAAAGAAGCAGAAGAGGGATGTGTACACCATGTTGAAGATGAGAAAGAAGGACGTGCTGACAAATGACGACATCAGCATCCGGGACATCCCTGATGCGAAAACCAGATTGCAGGCAAAACTAGTACATGCGCTCTTCTCCAGCCAGTGCTACAACACCTTGATGCACCGAATAGGTGTACTTGTGCTGGAGAACGTAGCGGCTCATACCCTGCATGAAGTCCAATGGAACGGCTATGTGCACAAAACTATCGACCAGGCGGCTAAAGCACTGGCTTTAGGAAGCACACCTGCAGGAGGAGAGTCTCCAGCTTCTAGGGCCACGAAAAGAAAGAAGGCCTCGTCCAAGGCCTCATTCATTCCTATGGAAGCATTTTGACTGCTCTCATCTAGGAGGCAGTGAAAGAGACGCAGGATGCAGAAGAAGGGGAAGGAGAAATGCCCGATAGGTCAACCCCTCATTAGGACCAAGAGAGGTCCAACGACAAGACCAAGACTGATAAGGAAGGGCAGGGGCAAGAAGAGCAATCAAGCAAAAAGCAGGTCTAGGAACCCAAGAAGAAGACATCGCAAAAGAAAAAGAAGCCAGATGAAGGCTGCAGGAAGGAGAAAGAAGATTTGGAAAAAACAAAAAGATAATCCCTCAAAGAGGCCGAGGAGAGGGAGAAGAAGAAGAAACATGAAGAAGAAGAAACAACAAAACAAGTCAAGAGTGCTAAAAAGGCATCAAAACAGGAGGCTGAGAAGAGAAAAAGAGAAGAGTAGGAAGAAAAGGAGAAACTGGAGGAAGAGTATAGGAAAGCTGAAAAAGAAAGGCAAAGAAGAGCTATAGAGGAAGAAGAGGAACTAAGAAGGAAGGAGGAGGAGGACTTGGCCAAAGCCACACGCCGGTCCATTGAGCAAAAGTGTAGGGCTGATGATCCGAGAGCCTGGAGCCAGTTGAGGGAAGAAGGGCCTAGCTCTAGCACATAGGTACCAGAAGTCGCACTGCTCGCTGTCTTGGAAGGCAAAGGCAAGGCCCTCCTCCATCCTATCCCCACCCTCATGGCACCCTCCACCGAACCAACCATCCTCACCCCTAGCATTCCCACCAGCATGGAGGTTTCCAACTTCGTGGCTTGGATGCAATCTTTTATCAGTAAAGAAATGGCCCAGGGAGAGAGCACAGAAACCATGGCCACGGGGAAAAAGAGACCAGTCGCAGATGCTGAGTCGAGACAGGACCAGAAGCATCCAAGAGTGGAAGTCTCGACCACTCCAACCCACACAACAATGATGCCACCAGCCAGTTACGATGAGTACGTCGCCGAGTTGCTCTCCCAATTGGAGAGGGCGAAGGAGGAAAAGAGAATGGCTGTGGCTGAGTTGGTGGCAGAAAAGGAGTTAGTAGCCGCCTTCCAGCTTGAGAAAACCCACACAATAGCCATGCAACAACGACAGATCTTTGACCTCAAGCAGGAATTAAAGGCCAAGGAAGACATGGAAGAAAGCTACAAACAATGGCTTGAGGATGAAAATCAAGAACTGGTGCAGATGCAGTGGGAATACAAGATCCTCTTGATGCAACATGGAGAATTGGAGGCGAAAACCGCCAACATCGAGCAAATGATGGAGGAACTAAATGCCAAAGAGGAGGAGAGAAGACAAGAGAGGGAGCAGCAGCAAAAGGAGATCGAGTCTATGACCGATCAACTGCACCTGTGTAATATTTTCGCACGAAATATTAATGATTTTTGACCCCACACACCCCGCACAAGAGCAATTTCAAGTGACCTCCCCGTGACAAGAAGACCCTTGGCTAAGTGCTTACTCCGCGTGCATCAACGAACTCCAGCCTGCGTTGCATATGGAAGATCGTGGCTAAAAATCCGTAGCTCCCACGAGAACACCCCTTTCAAGGGGGAAAAAGGGGATAATGGTTAAATTTTTGGCAATTTTTTTAATTATAAACCCCTCCCCCTTAGCCGATGCATGGCAGGGGAGAGAGAGTGTGAGAGGAGTGGGTGTGGTGTTGGAAGAACATGGGGGGAGGAGGCATGCAAGTAAGCCACGTGTGTCTATCCCCCCCCCCTTAAAGGCCTATAAGAACCCCCTTAAGCTTGGAGGGAAGAGAGAGGGAAGGAGCTGCTATGCCATTGCTTCCGCTGCCAGCTGCCATCGCGCCGCCAACTGCTGTCACTGCTACGCCATGCTGCCGCCTCCGTCCTCACCACCATCATCATCATAATCATCGTCGTCATTGGCTTCCCCTCCATCCTCATCATTTTCCTAATCACCATCTTCTCTTTTCACGTCTTCTGTCAGATCACAGAAGCTTGGAAGCTTCTAAATTAAAGCCTCCATAAGCCCTGTTCTCCTGTGCCTTCCCCGGGTTTACTTAAAACCATATCTGCAAGGGCTGTGTCCTGTGCAGGAGATAAGATCTCGGACAGAGAGAATCCGATATGTGGAAGTGACCCAAGGGGAGTTGTTGCGACAAAATACACTGTATAAATGGCTCCGAAGCTAAAGACGCGAGGTGCACACGTGGGAGCTTCCACCTCGAGCACGCGAGTTGGAGCCCCGAGAGGAACACCAAGGAAAAGGGAATTCTCTTGCAAGAAAATCTATCTTGTAACATCAACAAGCTTGTTTATCATGTTTTATATGATCACAATGAAGAAAAGAACACCGGGCACAACAAATCTTCATGCAGCATCATGTAGATCTCCCATGGATTTGATAGAATCAACCATATTCTTCAACATCTTCACAAAATCCATCAATAGAACAAAGAAAGCAAAGGAATACACCATCTTTGAATGGAAATACATCACATAGTATTCATCTTCAACATCTTCATAGTCTTCTCTCTCAATCTCTCATATACAATCACTCTGTTTGAGTAGAATTGGCTATCTCTGACTCTCTCTCTCTCTCTCCATTAATAATACATCATATCCTCACTACAATCTCTCAAAATCACTCTCAATAATCCTTCTTAGGTCGTGGATACCCCTCCCAAGAGGTATGTCTGATATGAAGAGTCACCAGAGCCACTACAGTGTCTTTTCATAGCTCACTACTGTCACTTTACTCTAGTCTTCACTTGAGTCTTCAACAGCTACTTCTTCCACTTCTTTCAGCTCTTTTGCACTTGTATTCACCTCTTTCCAAGGTTAGAAAACTTTCCCAAGCTACACTCTCATCCATCAGAACACATACAGAAGCATACAGAACAGTCTATAGAACAGTACCAGAACAGCTATAGTACAGAACAGAACAGAACAGAGACAGAAGCTCTACAGAAGACCTACAGAAGATTACATAAGGTCATCAAAACCTCATAACTCATTCTCAAACCATTCCAAACTCTCACAAACTATTCAATAAGCTTTCACAATATCTCAATCTTCATCAATCAATACTCCATCCCTCCTTACAGAAGACAGTCAGAACAAAACAGACCAAAACAGAGCAAAACAGAAGGTATACAGAACCTATCAGAACCTATCAGAACATCACAGAACCACCAACAAACATCATAATCTTCCAAAACTCAATCATTATCATCCAAAACACTCTCAAATCACTTCCAAATCAATCAATCATCTCATAAAATCAACCATTCAGCTCTCAAAAACAACAAAAATCAGCCAAAAAACAAATCATTTCAACACTCAACATATCCCCACACTTAATAAGGAAGCGTCCTCGCGACCCAAGAAAAAGGGAATACAAGTTTAGGGAAAAGATCAACTTTGATCGTCAATATCTTCTCAAAAATAATCCATCCACCACGACCCCAACTTATGACCTGTTTCTGATATAAAAATACAAAGAAAGGAAAACCCTTTATACATTAACACCTCTTAGTAAACTAAAAATCACAACAAATTTGTAAAGGATATAAGAGTTTGCTTCTTCTTCATCAGCATCAGCTTCAACTCTCCAACCACGAACCCAGCACCACAAATCTCCAAAATGTAGCTCGTACACGAAATCCAATAGGAACCCACCACGGTCGTATTACATAAATAAACTCACAACATAAACACTAATACACAACACAACCATCTGAATGACTCCTTCAAAAAGAGAGTTTTTCATTAGAAAGCATCCACCATACATTGGAAAGGTATCAATGAAGATGATCCCTCTTAAAAGATTGATGTTGTCAGAAACGATCCATAGACAGGGATTCATCTACAAAGTTTTTGGGAGGATTTTGAAAAAATTGGAGACAGCACATCCTTTCCAACAGGACCAGGTATTTGCTAGGCAAACAGAGGGCATGAAAATACAATATCTCCAGCTGCTGGGAATCAATGCTAACATTGACATTCATGCACAACTTTGGAATAGGCTTGGAATCATTATGAGAGTGCCTATGCATATATGCCAGGTACCAAGCAAAGTGAGCAGTTAATCTCACTGAGGGATCTGCAGACTGTGAATACTGCTGGGCAAAATGAACATAGTTCTGATAAGCTTGACTGGAAGCTGTCCATTCTCCTGGAATGACTGGCCAATTAATCTGCGGTCCTGTAAGGCAATCATCCGAACTCCATCCCCTTCTTCTGGAAATCTGATTATCAAACCCGTCACAGTCACTAACCAACTGAGGTGGTTGAGATATGGAAGTGTTAGGAGAGGGTAATGGAATAAGGGAAAGTGGATGTAGGGAGGGATAGGAAAAATCATAAAAAGAAGAAAAGGTTAAAGAAGGAGTGGCAGAAATTTGTAAGGAATCACTAAGGAACGGTGTTAACTGATAAATAGGAAATGTGGAGGGTACATTAATGGAGGGAGAAGGACAGGGTGGAGAAGGGGAAAATACCCTATCCTCAATAAAGGAACAATAAGTAAAAATGGGAATTTGAGGGAAAGATGAAGGTTGGAAAAGAAGGGGTAAAATAATGGTGGAATTAGATTGACAAAGGGAAAGATATATAGCATAGCGGTGAGCCATTTGTTGGTAATAGAGGAGGGTAGGAACAGAAGGTCCAAGAAGAGATCGTCTATGATAGGCATCAAAGAAGGTAGCATCAAACGGATTATGTTTGGAAAGATAGGTTAAGAGATCCAGCCTCAGTTGATTAGTACTCTGGGCAAAGGTAGGAGCTGTGTTTTGTCTTTGATTTAGGACCACCGAATCAATCATGGGATGCCACGAATTATCATGACAATCAGCTACTTTGGAGGAATAACTCTGGAACATGTCAGCTATGTGCAACTCCAAATGATTGACATACAAAACAGCCTGTAAGACCACATCCCCCACATACCATGCCATATCCACCTCATCTGGAATTAACAAGTCTCCTCGTAGATACATGTACGACATCAACATGGTATCTGGCGTGACAGAATCTTCAAAGACCATTCTGACTACCTCTGTCAACAACTCAGCAGACCAAGCCCCACTCCAGCCATCCTCTGGAAGAGGTAAATCCATCGTGGAAAGCTTCATGTAGAAGACCAACTTCTCTAAGTGGTAGTGGACAAAGAAAGAATGGTCTGGTAAGACATAGTCCTGAAACTGCTCAAAGGTAGACCATAATAAGTCCATTTTGGACTGCAATCTTTCCACTTTATCTTGGAATAGAGGGCACAAGGTAGTCTGTCTCTGAAGAGCAGCCAAGTCCTGCTGTGAAAGAGAAGGAATCAATGGAACATTAGGGATTGGAGGAACAGAGCGGGACTTTGCAAGTTGATCTTGCAACTGCTGGATTTGGGAGGCTTGGTTGGCCACTGTGTCATTGGCCATCTGTAAAGCTGAAAGCTTGTCATCTAAGATAGCTTGGAATTCCTTCGCTTCTTTGGACATCCTCTCCTTCTCTACTGAAAAGCTAGTAACCTGGGATTGAACCTCGAATAACTAGGTCTTCAAAGAAGAAATCTCATCGCTTTGGGTGGCAACCAGTTGGGTTTGTTGTTCCATTTGCTTAAACAAATCTGCTAGGGTATCCTTAGCAGAAGCTAACTCAGATGTTGCCTTATGCAACTGGTCCTTAGACTGCATGAGCTCTTCATAAAAAGACGCGTACAGCTGTTGAACACAGGCTGTCACTGACAACTCAATGGAACTTTGAATATCCTTGTAGAGGAAAGGAATGG
Organism: Lygodium microphyllum; assembly: GCF_053477565.2. Lineage (NCBI taxonomy): Eukaryota > Viridiplantae > Streptophyta > Polypodiopsida > Schizaeales > Lygodiaceae > Lygodium > Lygodium microphyllum. The sequence goes on along the minus strand of NC_141155.1, from coordinate 10,024,711 downwards.
CATCTCCTGAGACGAGAATGTTCAGGGAAGGAACTGAGATCTCCAAGGAGCCTTCTCGATGTGCTCTGAACAGGTTAGTACAAGTGAGATACCCAGGGAGTTCACTGCCAGAAGTAGCAGGGATAGGTACTGAAGGAAGTACAGAAGGAGCTTTATCCGCTACCCGCTTCAAGTGTTTGCGCTGTATGACCAGGGGAGGCGGAGAATCATCATCCTCTATGTCAATGGGTTCTGACTCTTCTGAAGGTGGAGGAGGAGGTACTGGATCTGATGGAGGAGGTGGAGGCATAGTCTTCTGTAAACCTGAATAGGTCAAGAAGGCAGACAAATATGATCCATATGTGACATTGGTAACATTACCCTTGGTGACTTTAACGAAATGCTGATCCATTTTAGTAAGGAGGTAAGTGCTCCAATCAATAGCAACTCCTTTCAGCACCATCCTGGAAGCTGTGAAAAGCTCTTTGGACAAATAGTGGGATGGCGTTTTGGCAGGCATAAACCTGTCCTGAAGAAACTGACAGATCGTCTTCCATACGGGATCAGTGATCATAGAAAAGGAAACTCCTGAAGAGTTTATCACCTTCTTAACATCGAGGATTTCCCTTGTCTGCTTTTGCAACAGCTTTAGAATCTCTTCATTAGAGAAGAGCTGACGAGTGGTCACAAAAGGTTTACCTTTGAAGGGTAGAGACAGAGCCTTCCCTAAGCCTCGAGGTGTCAAAGTCATAGAAATTCCTTGGACTAGTCCTGTCTTCTTGCTGTAAGAGGCCAGGAACTCATCACATAACGACGGATCCTTTGGAAGCAATGGAAAAGGAGTGGCCATAAAAGCAGCGAGTCCCGCCTTCGTGAGAGGTTCAAAAGTAAGTAGGGAAGAGTAATCCCTACTAACTAGTGGGACGTACTAGATAGGGGGAGGAGCATGAGAAGGCGCCATTCAGATGGTTACACACACACCACAAACACAGACAATCAAGGAGAATGCTTGCAAAGCAAAGACAAAAACCAAGGATAAGAGAATTACCAAACAAAAAAACTTGACTCGACCAACTAACCCCAAGCAATCCACATCCTAGAAAAAATTGACATGACCTTGAGACATATGCGACCGAAAGCTTCATGCGATGCATCAGACAAATACCCAGAACCCCGTATCAGGCAATAAAAGAAAAAAAACTGCATACCGTACCCGTAACCGTAACAAAAACAGTAAATCAAAACAATACCATATCCGACATATATCAATACTATATCAGTGATAAACCAGGACTGCGCATACCCATCCCACGAAACGGTTCATTAAAAAGGGGAATTAAGTGCAGTGGGGGGGAATTAATGTAATGAAGGGTTCATTTTAATAAATTATTAAAAATGGGTGAATTTTTATTAGGTGATAAACTTTAGCAAGAAAACGGCGGTTCCTTATTATAAATTAAATTACCCATTATTAGGTTAAACCGGTGCTTTAATTCGAATCCCGGACTTCGATACCCGACTGGGTCACTAAATGCAAGTTCATTGATTACAAATTAAGGTGATGTGGAGCGCTTTTTTGCCAGCGCGTGCTCTTGTGACGGCTGGTTTATTTTAATTAAAAAGTATGTGTGTGTTGAGTGCGAATGCGCGTGAAAACTGTGAGTGAATAAAAAAAATTCATTTTAACAATTAATTTGTGATTAAGGGGGAAATGAAAATAAATAAAACACATAAAATAAATACTTGGAAGGGGTGTGTATGTAATGCAGAAATGCGCACGGAAAAGGCTCCCAAAAGAAGTGAATCCAGTAAAGGAAAAGTAAAGACCACTGATGAAACAACAAACACAACACCTGAGCAGATGTGTTAATTTGGTTTTCGTTGGTTTTTGATTTTTATTTTTATTTGTACTATTATTTTTTTTATTTTTTATTTTGTTAAGTTGTGATTATTTATGGTTGAATAAATGGAAAATGAGCAAGGGAGGTGAGGGGAAATTTTTAGAATTTTTTACTATTTTTAAATGAATTTTCTATATTTATGGGCAATTTGGGGGATTAATTAGGAAATATTTAATTTTCATAAATTTTAGGGTAGGTAATTTCCAGCGGACAAACTCCCAAAAATTGGCAAAAAGCAAAGGAATTTTTAGAAAGTTAAAAATTAATTAAATCACATAAATCATATTAATCAGATAAGTCAGTTAGAAATAAGTCAGTTAAGTCTGGTTAGTCTGGGTAAGTCATGGTAGTCACAGGAAGTCAAGTCAGGTTAGGTTAGTCAGGTTGGATAAGTCAGATAAGTCCAGTTAGTAGAAACTAACCTAAAGGGGGTTAAGTAACCTAAGGTGGGTTAGGGTTAGGGTTAGTGGGATGGTAACTAGGGTTAGGGTTAGGGTTAGTGGGATGGTAACTAGGGTTAGTTACAACTAACTAGGGTAGTTAATTAATGGTTAATTGGAGTTAAGTTAGGGGTAACTAATGTTAAGTTAATTGTGATTAACTAAGGTTAGGGATTAACTAAGCTTAGGTTAGTGATTAACTACACCAAGGTTATTGGCTAACCTGAGTATGGTTAGTGGAGGAGGAGGTGGTGGTAGGTGAAGGTGGAGGTGGTGGAGGTAGCGGCGGCACGACCGAGGAGTGGCAGTCCACGTGGCGGCGGCGGATGTTTCGGCGGCAACGGCGCTGGTCCTGGCGGATGACGGGCGACGGGCGCTGTCCCAGACGACGACGGTGGCGCTGTGCAGGTGGCAGCGGGCGACTCCTGAGGGCGTGGCGACAGGCTCCAGGCGGCGACGACAGGAGGCCCAGGCGGCAATGGCGCTGCAAGCGACAGGCTCCAGTAGGCCCAGGCGGCGACGACAGGAAGGAAGAGGAAGGAGGAGGAGGAGAAGGGAGGAGGGAGAAGAGGAAGAAGAGGGAGAAGAAGGAGGAGGGGGGGACAGGATACGCAGAGGGGATGGGGAGGGAGGTGGTTGGGGGTCGGGTGGTTGGGGGGAAAGGGTGGGCAGGGACAAGGGGGGTGGGCAAGGTCAAAGGAAAAAGGGGGGTGGGCAGGGTCAAGGGGAAAAAGGGGGGTGGGCAGGGTCAAGGGGTGGGGGTAATAGGGAAGGGGGCCCATGGGGGGGAGGGTGTCCAGGGGTTGGGTAGGGTCATAGGGTGGTAGGTGCCCATGGGAGGTGGGCAGGGTAAAAAAAAAAAGGGGTACATATCCCTGTCCCGCGCACGAGCGCGGGGCGGGGTAAAAAAAATTTACCGTGATGGGATTGAAATGGCACCGGGATGACGGTACGGGTCATGCGGACACGATCGGGGCGCGTGGAGACGCGTAAACTCCACGCGTAAAAGCGAAAAAGGGCGCGTTCACGCGCAAAACAGGCGTGCGAATACACGTAAAAATAAAGAAAAATTAATAACTCCCAATCCGGACGTCAAAAGAAATAGCGTAAAAACAAAAAGTGGGCTGGCCTACATGCATGAACAGGGTAAGGCATATGCAAAAGGGTATGCAATGTAGACGCGCAGGGACGCGCCCCCACACTTAAGATCTTAACGGATAGGGTTAACTGAGCAACAGGGACCTAGGACCACACCACATACCATCCACTAACGTCCCCACACTTAAAACATGACTGTCACGAAGAAACCAAAGTGTAGGGTTAGAAAAGCTTGGCCCGTTTCGTCAAGAATCAAGGTTGAGTGTCGTCGGCACGTCCAGTGTGGTTGTCGGCGCTGGAGGGACCAAGGCATCTTCTCGGCACACGTTCGTCATGGCAGGGACCACGCGGCAGCACCCAGGGAGGTAGCTGGTTGAAGGAATCGCAGGAAATGCGTTGTCGATGATGAGGGATACTATACTCAACTCATAGTCACTCAATTGAAATGAAAGAACAGTCACTCGCCCCATGACTAATATCACTCGAGGAATAATGATGGAAACCCATATCTCGTACCCGATTGAGGAATCGACAAGGGGGAATGGTGCAGAAGGAGTATGCCAGGGTGCACAGTTGATGGTGCATTAGTGCGTCCAACCCGTCTGGCATAAGTGCAAGAAGGAAGGCAAGGGAGCCTTACAGTGCAGTGTACAGAACAGGGTGACGTGTCTGGTGTTGACGGTAAAGACCCATCCCGTGGGTGCATAGGGAAACGGGAACATACCTGACTCCAAGTGTCATAACGTCCCTCAATTTCACCTCTCGATATTTGATTGAAGAAACTCCAGTCACACTCATCCCACCCTCTGTCTCACGCTCTTTGATAAATACAAAAGGGCAGCCTTTTCCTGAAACCCGTTGATGTAATCCTCACGGTCACTTGTGCAAAGGTTGTATGCCTTGTGCGCATTTGATGGTGCAACGGTGCATCCCGCCCTGTGCCGGCATACGGTGCGAGAAGGAAGGCAAGGGAGCCTTATGGTGCAGTACACAGAAACAAATTGTGCTTTGTGCATTGAGGGGCCCATCCCGTGCGTGCAACATTTCATTCACACTACTCACCTCTCATTTGATTTGAAGGGAAAAGACTGGTCTCTCGCCCCACCCTCTGTCTCACGCTCTGTTGATAGATATAAGAGGGCAACCCATACTCACTTCCCCATCCGGTTAGGATGAAAGCTCTCATCACTCGATTGTTTGTCGATGAAGATCGCGTCATCAGTTGTTGAAGAGGCGTACCCAGGGAGGTAGCCATCAAATCGAATATTGTATTGGACAGGAACATGTCATCTGCTAGAGGATAGTTAGACGCTCTGCAGAAAGACCCAGGACATAGCATACCAAGGGAGGTAGCTTCGGAATTGGATCCTGGGGATATCAATTAATGAATCCACTTTCTGGACTGCTGGGTGTTGCCACCTTTTCCACAGCCAGCTTCCCGTCCAAGGGTGTTTACCAGCTTTTCCTAGAACGAGGCCTGCTATGACAGGGAATTTCTTCCTTTTCGCTCATAACAGATTTGTTTTGTTTTTTTTTTGTTCTTTTCTTTTTCTTGTTTTCCCCTATTCCCGAGGGTTTTTCCACCTTTTCTCGAAGAATAGGTCGGCATGACAGGGACCTAAGTCCTTTTCTCCCATGACCGATATGTTTTTTTTTTCCTCTTTTTGTTTTCAAATTGAGCAAGGGAATGGTAGAAAGACCATTTGTCAGAACCAACCTCGCCACTGATGCTGGTGGAAAATAGAGGATAAGAGATCAAGGCTGGAAGGGGGTTTGAGGGGACAGAGGGTTGCGTCCACTTCATCAGGAGTGATTGAAGAACGGCTATCAGAAGTAACATCATAAGAAGTACAGTGCCGCACCAACGAGGGAAAGGATCAAGTGTCCGTAATTGTCAAGATCCCCAAGGAGGAAAATACTTCTTCAGACGATATCCATTAATCAGAAAGGGATCATCAGAGGCATCCAGGGTCTGCACTTGGACAGAGCCATTAGGGTTGACGGCAAGTACCTTATAGGGGCCCATCCACCGCTGTTGAAGCTTGCCAGGAAACTTGCCAAAGCGTGAATCATAGGCTAGGACCAAATCACCTTCTTTGAACTCCTTGTGCTTGATGAAGCTATCATGGTAAGCCTTACGTCGAGCTTGCGTGGCTTCCATGCACTGTAGAGCCATCCTACGAATTTCGTCCAAACATTCCAAGTGCAGGAGACGACGTTGCAGTGAATCATCATCCCCCAAATGCTCTTTGATAGCCACTCTCAAAGAGGGTAATTCCAGCTCAACAGGAAAAATAGCTTCTGTACCATACACCAGCTGGAAGGGTGTCTGTCCTGTTGCGGCTTTATGGGAGGTTCTGTATGCCCAGAGGGCCTCTGTAAGTCAATCATCCCAATCACGACGATGTGCGGCAATTGTTCTTGTCAAAATCGAGCAGAGGATGCGATTGGTGACTTCGACTTGGCCGTTGGCTCTGGGGTAATAAGGAGTGGACTTGCGATGGCGGATCTTATACAACTCTGTCAACTCTTCCATGACTTTGTTGAGAAAATGAGTACCTTTGTCACTTACCAGCTCTAAGGGACTGGCAAAATGGGTGATGATATTCTCGTACATGAACAAGGCCACGCTGTTACCATCGTCCCGCTTTAGGGCTTTAGCTTCACACCACTTTGTAACATAATCCGTACATACGAGGATGTATCGGTTCTGTTTCCTTCTGGTAGGAGGATCGATCGGACCTACGAAGTCAATGCCCCACTTCTCAAACGGTTTCAAGGGAAGAATAGGTTGCAATGGCATGGCACTTGTCTTCATGGGTTTCCCCATTCTCTGACAAACATCACATCTTTTACAGTAATCATAGGCATCCTTATGAATGGTAGGCCACCAATAACCTGCTAGCAGAGCCTTCCTGGCTGTAGCTTCTCCTGCAAAGTGACCTCCACATGGATCGTCATGGCAAGCCTTCAGAACAATCCCAATCTCTTCTCCTCCAACACATCTTCTGAGCACTTCATCTTTGCCTTTCTTGTACAGTGCACCACCTAGCAGGGTGTATGGGGCTGATTCTAGCATGAGCTTCTTCCTTTCCCGACTAGAAATACCAGGAGGATACTGTTGGGTTGCCAGCAGATTGGCAATGTCTGCATACCAGGGAGTTACAGTTTCTACCAAGAATAGGGAAACATCAGGGAGGTCTGGATCATCTTGCTCCTCGTCTGCAGTTTGTGGGATACGCGACAGATGATCAGCCAGAACATGGGAACGACCAGGCTTAGTAATCACCTCAAAGTCGAACTCCTGGAATAAAAGGAGCCATCTCATCATTCGTCCTTTCATATCTGCTTTCTTCATCAAGAAGGACAGGGCCTCATGATCCACATAAAATTTAAAGTGGGTAGATAGGAGGTAATGGCGAAACTTCTCTAGGGCAAACACCATTGCCAAGCACTCCAACTCTGTCACTGTATAGTTCCGTTCCCTATCAGTGACTTTTCAGCTTGCGTAATAGATTGGTTGATCCAACTTTGAGGAGCCCTTCTGGCAGAGGACAGCACCTAAACCTTCAATTGATGCATCCGTGTGTACATGGAACTCTTTCGTCCAATCAAGAGGTTGCAGAATGGGTGCCTCAATCAGACACTGCTTCAGAGTGTGGAAGGCTTTGTCACATTCTTCCGTCCAAGTAAACTCTGCATCTTTCCTCAGAAGCTTGTGCAAGGAAGTTGCCTTTGTTGCAAAATGGGCTATAAACCTTCTGTAGTAACCCACATGGCCTAGGAATCCCCTCAACTGTTTGAGGTTGGTGGGTGCGGTCAGAGCTGCGATCTTTTCAATCTTTGCAGGGTCTGTTGATATCCCTTGTGCAGAGACAATGTGGCCCAACAGAACTCCAGAAGAGACCCCAAAGATGCATTTGTCGGGATTGAGGGAAATCCCATACTCCCGGCATCGGTCAAAGCATTGTTCCAGGTGCTCCCAATGTTCACGGATCAAACTATAGACATAGAAGTCATCCAAATATACCTCAATAAAGTCGTGCAGATGATTTTGAAATGCGGCCATCATAACTCGTTGGAAAGTAGCAGGGGCATTGCAGAGCCCAAATGGCATCACTCGGTAAGCATAGGTTCCCCATTCTGTGGTGAAGGTTGTCTTGGATTGGTCTTCTTCCGCGATTTGGACTTGGTTATATCCGCTGAATCCATCCAGAAGAGAATAAAGCTCATGTCCTGCCACTGTGTCCAACAGTTGGTCTATGAAAGGGATAGGAAAGTGATCCTTCTTTGTCTTGGAATTAAGCTTTCGGAAATCCACACATATTCGCAATTTGCCATTCTTCTTGGGTACAACCACGATGGGTGAAACCCATTCACTATTTGCCACTGGATAGATGAACTCGGCTTCCAGAAGCTTCAGCAGCTCCGCTTTCACCAATGTGGAATAATTCGGGTTCATTCGCCTCTGTCGTTGCCGTATTGGCTTGGCATCAGGCTCCAAGTCAATATGATGTTGACATATTGTGGGATCAATCCCCTTTAAGTCTTTATAGGACCATGCAAACACGTCCAAATTTTCTTTCAACAAGTTGTACAAGGTTGACAACTCCTCTTCTGGGAGGTTGCTACCCACCTTCAAGTGGCGTTCAGTGCCTTCTGCATCCATAAAGGTTAACTGCCTTTCACCTTCTACTTCACGGATGAAGGTCCCGCGGATTGCTTCTGGGTACAGATCCGACTCCTTTAAGGGAGTAGTGTCCTCTTCTGATGTCCCACTAGAACCAATTTCTTCTTTTGGTGGAGACTTAGGTTGCTCATTAAGATGTTGGAATGGGATTAAAGCTGTTTCGGGTTTGGTTCCAAAATTAATTACCTCTTGGCTTGAAGACTCATCTTCTGATGACGCATCCAGGAACGTCACATAACAGGGACCCTCTGATTTCTGTTGGGTTTGTGGGACTGGTGCTTGTTGGCACGGTGCATCATCATCATCTTTCTTCGGCAAGGATGGGTTAAGACAGCATGAGCCACTGCTAAAAGAAAGCTTGTTCTTCTGAACCCACGTCTTATAAGAATTTTGCATATGAGAAGATCCATTTACTAGACCAAAAGGTACCATCACCATTCTGTCCCATAGCATGAGCTCATCGGCTTCTGATGCTTGTGGAACTTCTTCCTCAAATGTATCCTCTTCAGGTGGGATAGATTCTTCCGTTTCACTTTCATAATCTTCTTCGTCCATATCATATCCATCCTCTTCTGTCTCTGTCTCTGCTTCTGCTTCTGTCTCTGCGTCTGCTTCTGCTTCTGCTTCTGTCTCTGTCTTTGTAGGAGCTCTATAACAGAAGAACAGATTCTCTGTTTCCTCTCCTGTCTCTGTCTCTGTTTCTGCTATGGCCATGTAACAGGGAGAGCAGTACATCCATGCTTCTATCTCACTATCAGAAGTGATTTCAGAAGTCATTCCTGGTTCAGGCAGGAAGTATTCACCCATTGATAATGGCTTTGCATCTTTTGGAAGTCGGCTTACAGTATCCACTGTTAAGGAATGTGCCACTGTTTTCTTGGGAAGGATCTGTTTGACAGCATCTTCGTCTGCTGATGTTCCATCCGTAACCTCATTAGGGGAGTTAGAAGATAATTCCAAGGAGGTGGATCCATGTCCTTTTTGAGAACCATACAGTTTCAGCACCACTTTGTTGGGTCCTCTACCCAAGGTCAAGGTTCCTTTGAACCAATCCGTCCTTGCTCGAGCTTCAAAAATCCATGGTCTACCCAGTAACAGAGGGTAGGATGTACCATAAGAGTTTGGCTTCACCACCAGATAGGTCAGCCAATAATCTTTTCCAGCCACTGTAGTCTTCACATATGGGAGAATGCCCAAAGGCTTGATTCTACTCTGATCCGCCAGTCTGATGAGCCATTGGGTGGGTTGCACACCTTGTAAGCCTAGATCCTTCATTGTAACATCCGTCATAATGTTCACTTATGAACCACCATCAATCAGTGCATTTGCGATGAAGCAGCCTTCTATCCATACGCCAGTCTCTGGAGTACCTGGATCTAGGAAGGTGTTAGCCACGTCCACTTCTTTTACAGGCTCTGGAGCCTTGTTGGGCTTTGTTGCTATTGAGGGAGCAATCCTTAAACCACGTCTTCTTGTCAGTATACTTTTGAACCTTTTCTGGCAACTGGGAGACAACATCAATAATTGACGGAATGTGAGGTTTGGTCTAAAGGTATCTAGATCTTTGACTAGATCGTATTCCTTAATAGGATCCACTGGCTTCTCTAATCGGTTAGGGAATGGGGCAACACCCATTTTCATTTTCCCTCTTTCTTCCAACAGGGGCATCATGGGAACTTCTTCTGCCACCTGGGGCACTTCCTCCTCTTCTATCTCCTAGACCTCTGGTCCTGTCTCTGTAACTGTCTCTGTAACTCTCTGTGGCACTGTAGTGCTCTGTACGGCACTGTTAGGCTCTGTTCTGTTCTGTTCTTCTGGTGGAAAATTGAACTTCACTGTTCTAACAGGAGGGCTATTTTCTTTCTGGATAGATGGTTCCTTCTTATTGGCACGTATTATGGCAGCAACTTCCAATTCCACTAAATTGGAGGTAGGCTCTTGGGCCTTGGACGGACTATCAGTAGCACTGTTTTTTACTGGGGCTGGGCTTGGACAGTCTTTTGTAGTGTGGCCTTCTCCTTTGCATCGACTGCATAAGGGCTTGTAATCCACTGACCTTCTGGGATTTGGACAATTTGGTGAAATGTGTCCCTTTTCTCCGCATCTGTAACATTCCACTTCTGATCTCTGACCACCGCCAGACTGTCTTCCTCTGTAACTTTGGGAAGGAAATCTTCTGGGTCCGAAATTAGGACCAAACTCTCTAGGCTTGGGTCCAATATCTTGTGTTGTCATTTTGGATTCCAGCAGGTTGAGTCTTGCGTCTTCTTCCTTCCTTCTCCTATCATGCATCTCCTTCAGAGAGCAAATGTCCTCTGTATGATTCTTCCGCAAACAGTAGGAACAGAAGGCCCCAGGAATAGTTGGTTTTCGTGTACATTCAGTGGCTAAATGGCCTGCTTGATGACACTTACCACACCAAGTATTTGACCGCATCACATCTCTTCTTGCTCCTGCAACGTTGGATATGCTAGCGGTATTCACTTTCAACGTCTGTAGTTGTTCTGTAATCACATCCATCAACTCCTTTTTGATGTTTGCAACTGAGTTGGATAAATAATCCTTCAAGCTTTCTCCTCCGGACGTACTGGCAGGAGGGTTTTGAGGAGTCTCTGTAATCACTGCATAAACGGGTTGGGCTGGTACAGAGGGGTCTCTGTTCTGGTTCTGATTCAGGGCTCCTGTTTGAACTGTTGGCTGTTGGCTCCAGTTGGTAGGGTTCCATTGTTGCTGCTGATTTGTCACTGAGGAAATTGGTTGGGACCATTGTTGTTGTGGTTGAACCACCATTTGAGGCATGGATTGTGGCCACTGTGGATTTGGTGCACTGTACTGTGATACTGGGGGCATCTGTTGGTAGGGATAGGGAACAGTCCCTGGGACTGCATTTGGTGAATACATCATTCCTGGCATCAGAGGAGGTAGGACTCCTCTTCCTGTATTCATCGCTAGTCTAGCTTCCACTTCATCGTACAGTCTTGCACCTTCTGTTGCAGCTTGCAGTGTGGCTGGTCTTTGCAGCTCCACAAACTTACGGACTTCTGGTTGTAATCCTCTGAGAAACACCCCCTTTTGAATGCCATCATCTAGATTATGATTAGTCCATCTCTTCAGGATGGATTCCATTCGTGAGACATAAGCTTCTACTCTTTCTCCAGAGGATTGACTTAGGTTCATAAATTCCTCTCGCATCCACTCTTCAAAACCTTCACGCCTAAATTTAGTGAGGAAGGCCAACTTCAGGTCGTCCCATGTGCCAAAAGTTCTTGCTGCTTGTCTCTCATACCACTGAAACGCCGCGCCCTTGAAAGTGGCGTGGAATATTGCTAACCAATGCTCAGGGGTTCTGGCATTGTTAGCCACACGCGCTACCATAAACTCTACTATATGAAGATCGGGGTCTTCATTGTACTCTCCCTTAAAAACTGGCAATGGGACTACATTCGCTGGCCTGTCATCAATATTTCCAGGACGGATCTGGCTTGGAAGTGGACCTCCAGCAGGAGGAAGGGCTTGATGTGCCATTGGGACTTCTGTAAAGAGTTCCGCAAGGGCGTCAAAGGCGGCTTCTGCTGCTAGCTTGTTCTCAACCTTGATTTTTGCTTTCTCTCTTCTCACGTACCTCTGGACTCGTTCTAACGCTTGCCTTTTTATTGCGTCATTCATCAGGGGTGTGGCTCCACTAGGTTATTAGTGCTTCACAGAGGGTTAACAGAAGGCTTCAGTCTCTGGAGGACTCTCTTGCCAACATTTCTTCTACTTCTTTCTTTTCAACGTCCCTGAATTCTACTTTCATGCCACTGCACAGAGGAAGGTATTCGGTTTGGAAGGTGTCAAAATGCATACGTCTGAGCATTGTGGTGGTGCCATCATCATAGTAATGCCAGCTTCTGATGGTTTCAACAGTGTATGTTGTGAAAAACACTCTGTCTACCAGCTTCCAGAGGGTTGCTAATTGAACAAACAGAAGATTATCAGTACACCAAGCATCCCATGTATCTTGCTGTTGAGCGTCCACGAACAAATTCCAACTTTTTTCCTTCTTGTCTTTGTGAACCTCTACAGACCAAGACTCATGAAGCTTCTTCACAATCTCCCACTTGATGTTGTCTGGAAACTTTTCAATGAATGCCAAATCTTCCATGGATGGTCATTCTCTCTGTTTCTGCTCTTCAGTTTGTTCCTAAACAGTTTGCCACCAAGATGCAAGTTCCTGCTGCTTCAACAGGAAGAGGAAACTGTCCACCACATAGAGCATGCATCATGATGGTGATGTGTTTCCGCCATTGTGGGATGAACTTCTTGTGGAAAGTGGCTTTGATTATGAGGAATTCCAACTCTTCAGTGGAAGAAGGAACTTTACAAACATCCATTGAATTCTTCTCTTCTTGGCAATGCCATTTCCTTCATTTTCAGCCTCTTTTGGTGCTTGTTGATGGCAAGTTTCCTCGGCTGCGCACCAAAAACATGGAGCCCCGAGAGGAACACCAAGGAAAAGGGAATTCTCTTGCAAGAAAATCTATCTTGTAACATCAACAAGCTTGTTTATCATGTTTTATATGATCACAATGAAGAAAAGAACACCAGGCACAACAAATCTTCATGCAGCATCATGTAGATCTCCCACGGATTTGATAGAATCAACCATATTCTTCAACACCTTCACAAAATCCATCAATAGAACAAATAAAGAAAAGTAATACACCATCTTTGAGTGGAAATACATCACATAGTATTCATCTTCAATATCTTCATAGTCTTCTCTCTCAATCTCTCATATACAATCACTCTGTTTGAGTAGAATTGGCTATCTCTGACTCTCTCTCTCTCTCTCCATCAATAATACATCATATCCTCACTAAAATCTCTCAAGATCACTCTCAATAATCCTTCTTAGGTCGTGGATACCCCTCCCAAGAGGTATGTCTGATATGAAGAGTCACCAGAGCCACTACAGTGTCTTTTCATAGCTCACTACTGTCACTTTACTCTAGTCTTCACTTGAGTCTTCAACAGCTACTTCTTCCACTTCTTTCAGCTCTTTTGCACTTGTATTCACCTATTTCCAAGGTTAGAAAACTTTCCCAAGCTACACTCTCATCCATCAGAACACATACAGAAGCATACAGAACAGTACCAGAACAGCTACAGTACAGAACAGAACAGAACAGAACAGAACAGAGACAGAAGCTCTACAAAAGACCTACAGAAGATTACAGAAGGTCATCAAAACCTCATAACTCATTCTCAAACCATTCCAAACTCTCACAAACTATTCAATAAGCTTTCACAATATCTCAATCTTCATCAATCAATACTCCATCCCTCCTTACAGAAGACAGTCAAAACAAAACAGACCAAAACAGAGCAAAACAGAAGGTATACAGAACCTATCAAAACCTATCAGAACATCACAGAACCACCAACAAACATCATAATCTTCCAAAACTCAATCATTATCATCCAAAACACTCTCAAACCACTTCCAAATCAATCAATCATCTCATAAAATCAACCATTCAGCTCTCAAAAACAACAAAAATCAGCCAAAAAACAAATCATTTCAACACTCAACACGAGTGGACAACGCTCCGAGTCCTAATGCCTAGGTTCCGTTAATAGTCTCGCATGAAAAGAATGCATTTAAGCATGTCTTTAATTCACGTAGTCAAGTTAGAATACATTGGAAAATTTATTTCCTTGCCCGATTTACGAGATTTAGTTGCATGTCATGCATTTGAAATTGTTTGCACTTCCATGGTGAAGTTGCAATCGTCTTGAACGTATAAAGCATAACTTAGAAGATGATATCGTGCTAAGAAGGATGGAGCTTATGTCGCATGATACACTTATGAAGTAAATTCATGGTTGTGGTTCATATGGATAATAATCTTAGACGCCCATCGAATGTTGTCCAAATCGTCGCAATGCATGGAAAGGAATTATGAACTTGCAAATTGCATGCGAGGATGGTTACATTTTAGGTCAGTTAAGTGCTAAAGGACGGGTTAAATCATTAATGGTCTCGTGGAATTCGCTCATGCATGGAGTTCTTTTATCGAAGTTTGTATTTAGGAAAGGATGCATTTTCATATTAAAGCTTGATTTCAATGCATTAAACGAAGGGTTTATAGGCATAGTTCTTGATGTAAGTCAACGTAGGTTTTATACAAGTTAGCCCTGAGTTGTCAATCATTATAGTTTAGGCAAGGAAAAGTAACGATCATTGTAGAACTTATAGCTGCATAGAAGAAAAAAGTCTATGAATCGCATCTTTGCATGGAATGTTATATCTTGCAATTATTTACATCTTTTAGGAAAAGTATTGTCGCAAGACAATTAGATCAATTAGATAAATCACTTGTAATGGTGTAACTCAAATGATGATCTCCTCAATGTGCTAGGTAGAGCTAAGTCGTGATAAAATTCTGCCTAATAACACACTCGGGAAACCAACTTAATATTTTCGACCTCAAAGGTCCTACCCACATTCATAGAATGTTAGGATTAGTTGAATGCCTATGCAAGAACGATCTAGGGTTCTTACCCTAAGGATCAATTAGCCAAATACTAGACCTATGTATGGATTTAGGAACCCTAGGGCCAAAGCGTCATCGGCCTAGTAGGGTTAGGGTTGGGTTGGGTCAAGAGGACTCCCAAACCGTACATCTTAACCAAAGTAATCTTGACCCAGGAGTACCGTATGATGGGAGAAATAATCCCACAAGTTAGGCGCGACACTTGTCTCGTGCACAAGTTGCAACATCGCATGGTTTTGTGTCTAATTCACAAAGTGGTATTGCCACTCCTTAGAACGAGGTTGGCAAGTCCTAAGTACAAGTCAAATTATCTAGAGGATGAGTAGTCATCCTGCTACATCACCTTCCCTTGGGGTTGATTTGCCAAGTTAGGGAAATTATGAATTTCCTAGCAAGCAATTGACCAAATCAAGTGAGGACAACGGGGTTGTCCAGGATTTTATCGACCATAAGTATTGATAATTTGGGTTAACAGGGTATAAACCCTAACCCAAGGATAAAGGGTAAACAAGCAAGTTAGCTTATGAGACCCTTGGGATCTTGCCAAGTCGAAATTGATCCCGGATCGAATGCTGGATGTATTCGAAGAGAAGGAATTATACCTTAGCAGTTGACCGTATAAACGACCACTGGAGTGCTTGTGTTTGTACACCTAGGAGCACTATTTGTTCTTCTTTGCTCAAGGAACTAATGCTGGAAAATAACTAATGCTTCATGTTGAAAGCTTGGAGGGAGAGGCAACATCAGTTAACCTTGACTGTCTGCCTGACCCTATCCAAGGGGGTTGTTAGCCGCGCCGGGTATGTGGACCGAATCCACTGCGAGAGGTCTCTCCGTGGGTGTTACTTGGAGTAGGAGGATGCTTGGGTGCCAAGGGGGGCTCTGGCTGTAAATTCCTTGCCTTCGAGTCCTGCACAAGAGGCCGATGTGACTCGAGATTAGATCTCGAGGCCCGCATACTAGTCGACGAGCGAAAACTTGGAGTAGCGATCCCTAAGGATTGCTGGAATTGCCTTCGGGCGGATTATGGATTAGCCTTCAGGCTGGATTATATGATGTATTCCAAAGACTGATAAATAAAGATCAAATGTTGAAAAGAAACTTGTTTGACATTGTTTTTCTATGTCAGTGCCTAAGTTATGTGAAGGAACCGGTGATTAATTGGCTAATTAAGGAATATGTTTGCTTGTCAAATTAAATGTGGTAGGTAATTAGATAACTAAAGCACCCTGAGGAAAGTGCGGTGGATGTGACCATGGGTCCGTCCTATGGAAGGGTGGTCTCGGTTGGATGGGAACTTTTCTCAAAGGAATTGGCAGCAAGGTAAACGATGACCTAGAATCTTTAGAGCTAGAGTCCCGATTTATACTGTTTTAGGGGAATGGAATGGGACTATGCCTCATGGGCAGAGAGGTTGAGCTTTGCATCCCTCTCATTTCCCATTCTCCTTGAACCAAGTGCAGTATAAATCCACTTCAACCCTGACGTTTCTGCATAAGTAGTTCGTCTGGGGGTCGACACTAGTTACTTTCTAGGAACTTGACCATTAGGAAAGCCCTGATTCAGGTCGGTTCTAAGTGGGAATGGCTGGAATGCTTCCGCTTCATGGTGGCAGACTCGAGAAGACCTAGATCGCAAACCCCGTGACATTCCATGGGAGTGCCAGGTGGCGCTTTCTAGACTCTCTTCCTGACGGGCTGCTAAGACGTGTCCTGCAAGTGGACAGGGGGACATGTTACAAACCTGGGAAGGAAAGAGAACAAGAATATGAGCAGAGAACTCAAAGCCCAGGAGCAGAAGCTCGTAACCCTAGCATAGAAGCAAGGGGAGAGCATGGAAGGAATGAACAAAAGAGCAGAGGAATGGGCCGCCCAGAACGAGAAACGGGTGAAGACACTGGCACGGTGCCTCGCTTTGGTGGAGAAAGAAAAAATTCTTGCAGAAAGTAAAGCAGATGCCGCCCAGACAGCCTTCAGTGCCCAGCAACAAGCCTTCCTCAACACATTACTGGATACGACCTGGCTAGAGGGAAAGGAGTCGTTGGAGGTGGTGCAGAAGAAATTGAGCATCGCAGGCAAGGCCCTACATGCGGGGCTACAAATGCCACCCCAACTTGTGAAGGCTAGGCTGAGCTTAGAAGAGCAACGGAAGTACCTACTATTGGCCGGCCTAACCCCCTAGGAGTTGGATGCAGTGGGCTTTGAGGAAGGAGCGCAAGTAGAAGACCGGCAAGGGGAGGAGGCTGACCTTGAATTCGTCATGAGAAGAACCATCGAAGAGATAATCCCACAACCCCCCTCGCCGCATGTTCAAGAACAGCAACAGATTGATTCACCCTCGGAAAAACAAACCGCGCTCAGGGAGAGATGGAGAAAATTAGTTGAAGAAATCATGAGGCAGTTAAGAGCGAAACCAGTCATGCGGCCGCCCGTACCCTCCCACCGTGCCCTGATGACCTCCCTACTGGATTCCACGTGGAGTTGGTGATTTGGGAACGGTAAGAAAATGAAAAGGACCCTTTCACCTTCAACTTCCTCATGCCTAATAGCCTGCGGAGGGTCCTACTGATCAAGGTAATGAAGGAGATGATCGCGACTGGCGGCCGACTAGGACAAAAATGGCTAGAAGAAAGAGAGAAGACCCCCACTGTGGGGCACAGAGGAAGTAGAGTTTTGGCAAGACAAGGTGTTCGAAATACCACATACTGTATAGGGCTACAACTACCAACCCCTATGGAGGAGGCGAGTGTGCGATATTAGCATGCTCGCCTGGATGGCGTTTTGCAACACCCTACCCTATGAGAGGAATGACCCCACATTCATGGCGTATCCTTGTAGGGTAAGTGTGGATTTTGTTGCCACCCTCCATGGGCGTCATGATTTCCCCATCATCTACAACTCCAATGCCACCTCCTTTGAGCATGCCCTCCTTTTTGACTTAGGAAGCCTAAATGATTCCATGACGCGCTTTCTCGTGGACTTCTCTTCATACCCTGATCCAGCCTTTATAACTACCTGTAATTATCTTAGGCTACTTAAGCTACTACTCAAGCAAGATCCGACCCCACAAGAGTGTGGCTTGCCTCCCCTCTTTTTTGACCCCAACGCCATTGACAGTTGCGCCATGGCACGCCTAATGATGAGAGCTAGCCTTCTTCCCTCCTTTTGCCTAGGTCTCCTAGAGGATATGAACAACAGCCAATTTACTAGGTGCAACCATCCCTTCCTTTCCAACACCTCCCTTCATGTCCGCATGAACCTCAAAGGGTACATGAAAAGCCATCAATTTTTGAGCAAATCCATCAGACCCCCTTCTCCGCCTCAATCAGACAAGGAAGATTAGGTATAGGCTGTCGTTCTACTAGTGTAATTTTAAAAAAAAGTGCAAGCGGAACATTATACATGGAAATAAGTCGGGTTAGTAGTCAGTTAGTGACCTGACTAGAGTTAGTCTGTCTAGTCTACATTTACACTAGGTCACCTTATCTTTGTAAGTGTGTGTGCTTTTCAGTTTAGTGTGTGGAACATGAAGGAATGAGCTTGAGAGCCTAAAGGCTCATGGATATGGTGTTTTCCCTGTCTCTCTCTCCTCTTTGAACATGGTATCAGAGCATTGCCAGGTTGAGCTCTCTGGAGCAGAGGGAGTCAAGAAGACTTGAAGAAGCTGAAGAACAAGGTTTTTTGAAAACAAGAATAGGCTGCCATTACTCTGTCAAGGTATGCATTTGCTCATTTTGGACTCCATGCTTTATCACAGTGGTTGAGGCCTTTCTGTGAGCCTTGGTGGGCATCCTTGAGCATATGTAAGTGGTCATTGAGCCTCATGATGAGGAGGACCAGCTGTCAACAAGGTCTGGAATTCTGCGTGAACTGCGCATGCTGATCTGGGTGGACTGCAACCTATCAATCTTCAGTGGGGCACCTGGACAAGACTCATAGGGCATGTATGCTCACTCTTGAAGATATCTGAAGTGTACAAGAGGCAAATGCTTGTGTGGGAGCTCTGTTATGAGCTGGAGTAACAGACACAGACCTATAATTAGTTTTGAACTGCTATAAACATGAATGGACAGCATGCATTCAGTCATTATTGACATACAGGAGCCTTGTACGACACTCAGAAGGCATCCTTGGAGCACAAGAATGTGTCAAAGCAGGTATACATTGGATCAAATGTCTTGGAGCTGAGATTTCTTGCTCAGAATACTCAGACCTGAAAATCATTGATAGGCTGAAAACTGGCATACACAGTCAATGACAAGCATTGTGTATTACTGAAGCAATACATGTCATCTTAGGGGTTCCATCATCTATATGAACTGACCTATACATGCTGAATGTATGGAGGATTGAAGCAAGCAATGAGCATCATTGAAAATTGAATTCTGAAGCTGAAGTAAATGCAGTCACACTGTCTTGGTTAATTACAAACAGCTCATGAAGTTTATGCCATTGGTCAATGAAGACAGGTTGTCTATGCCTACTCAGATGCTCATGTATTGAACTTACCACTACAAAGTAAATGTATGACATGGTCGGAAGACATTTTGGAGCTGCTTCGAGCTTGGAATGCTGAATTTTGGTTGACTGCAACCTGCAACTAAATTTGTTGACACTTGTATGTGTTGGTTATGCACTGTTCTGTGTCTCTATGCTCATGTCTTGAACTGCCAAATGTACTAGCAGCTACCTGGGAGATTTTGGAACATGTATGACATGATTACCACTCAGTTTTGGACTTGAAATTACTGCTAGTTACTCACAGTTTACAGTTTTCAGACTGCATGTATGTACCCTGGCAGTGAGGTTACAGAAGCTTAAGCTGAAGCAAACACATAGCCTATGTATTGACAGTTATATCTACAGTTGAGACCACTTGTTTGTGGGTTGTTTTGGGGTGTCAGTGGGCTGAAATACCCTATTTTTTTCTACAATTTAGTGCAGAAAACTATCATAAACTGTTACGGACTGAAGTTGGTCAGTCATACTTATTGGTCTGCAGGGAGTCAGGCACTTGATAGACAGTCTATTGCATCATGGCTAATGCACATGGGACTGACAATAT